>NC_142774.1:34182500-34482500 GCF_988280905.1 Pimephales promelas | reverse complement strand
TACAAAATCCCTGATCTGCACTGAACAAAAGTGTTATTATAATATACACACACAATATTTTGACTCTCGCTACAGTTTCTTCAGTTTGCTTTGGTTGAATAGAAATTAAACAGAATATTTCCAACCCCTTTTAATACTCAAGGGCAGCAGAGAAGAGGATGAAGTGGTGGAGAAACTGAACCTTCTCCTCGAACTGCTGCAGTCGTATAAAGTGAGTTTTTTCTGTAGAAATATTTTCATATCAATTTGTACTACAAAATAGTACAGATGGTAATCGATAATTAAAGTAATCGGTAATTAAAGTAATCGATATCTGTGAAAGGATGGTCATTTTACACTTAAAACAATTCAACTATAACGGCATTCCCATGTTAATATATTTGTGTGTGTGTGTATAGGACTTGTGTGATCGGCATGACAGCGGTGTGTTATTAGAGCATCAGAGAGCATTTGAAAAGCGCAGCGGGCCTGTGGCTACACACTTAAAGTACCAGAGCAACATTGAGCAGTCTCGACTCACACAGGTAACACCAACACACCAACATACAAACTACTTAACCAAACTGAATTGCATTGTTCACAGGAAAAACATTATTCAGCAGGGTTCACTCATTTACAGCCTGGAAATATAAGGAGAAAATAAAATGGAATAGAAATGTCTATTTTAAATATCCATTTTAAATATGAATGTGCACATACAGTGAAACTTACAATCCATAATGATGTCTGACTGACGAGCAAATTGTTCGTCTTGGTCCTTGTTGGATCTTTAGAACGTATCACTCAAAACGGCTCATGAATCAGTCCAAAAGATTCATTAGGGGGGATTCACACACAACAAATTTAGCTTTTTTGCAAGAAAAAAAGGCAGCGGAATGGAAAAAAGCAAGCTATAAATATGTATGTTTAAAAAGTACAACTCCTTGAACGATGGACAAAATCAAGTCCCATTCAACTTTTTTTTTTTTTTTTATTATTACTATATTACAGGCAATAATATCCTGGGTAATATTATTATATGTAATCTAGATTATATAATCAGATTCCAAAAATTAAATGTAATTAGATTGTTATTTTTTAAAATACTCAGAAACTTAATATTTACAAAATGGTAGGATGACTGTCCCTAATCCTTCTCCTTTTTATCTTTTACATTTTTTCTTTCTCAAAATGTTTTTAAAATTGTTCACACAGACCCGCCACTAGTCACAAGACTATAACATGGAAAATCGAGAGGCCGCTCAGTACAAACAAGTCAAATATTTAAAAGAGTTTTTAGTTCGTGTTTCATTTTCTAATTATTTCTTATAATTTAACTGATATTGCTTAGATTTTAGACACAATTTTTCCAATTGCTTTATCCAATTTTGCTCTGCCAATGAAAAAAAGATCAAACAAAGCCAAAGCAGGATCAACTGAGGCCCTTTCCCAAATCTACCCAGGAATCCTTGCCAAATGCCAATCAGAAAACGGATGGGAGGAAATTTCACTAACAGACTGTAAACATGGCTTAGAAGAGAATATTTAAGAGTATCATTATGGGTTTTATGACATAGACGTACATTTTACCAGTTGTTACTTACAGTTTATACAAACATATCGACCAGTGGTTGATATCTTAAACGTAATAATAGCGTATTAAATAATTATGATTAATTACATAAATAGAACCGAATGTCATGGCTTTAATGAGTCATATAAACATACATACATACATACATACATACATACATCTTCTTCCGCTCATCCGGGGCCGGGTCGCGGGGGCAGCAGTCTAAGCAGAGATGCCCAGACTTCCCTCTCCCTAGACACTTCCTCCAGCTCTTCTGGGGGGATACCGAGGCGTTCCCAGGCCAGCCGGGAGACATAGTCTCTCCAGCGTGTCCTAGGTCTTCCCCGGGGCCTCCGCCCAGTGGGACGTGCCCGGAACACCTCCCCAGGAAGGCGTCCAGGAGGCATCCGGAACAGATGCCCGAGCCACCTCAGCTGACCCCTCTCGATGTGGAGGAGCAGCGGCTCTACTCTGAGCTCCTCCCGAGTGACCGAGCTTCTCACCCTATCTCTAAGGGATCGCCCAACCACCCTGCGGAGAAAGCTCATTTCAGCCGCCTGTATCCGGGATCTTGTCCTTTCGGTCATGACCCAAAGCTCATGACCATAGGTGAGAGTAGGAACGTAGATTGACTGGTAAATCGAGAGCTTTGCCGTCTGTCAATCTCCCGTTCCATCCTTCCCTCACTCGTGAACAAAACCCCAAGATACTTAAACTCCTCCACTTGAGGAAGGATCTCTCCACCAACCTGAAGTGGGCAAGCCACCCTTTTCCGGCTGAGGACCATGGCCTCGGATTTGGAGGTGCTTATTTTCATCCCATATATACATAGTTCATCATATAAACATAGTTTGAAAATTTAAACCTATACATTTTTCTTAAACTTATTTACATTTTGTATTAAAATTGAACATTATGTGCTATTATGTACAACTGTATTTATAATTTACATAACCATGACATCTATTCTAATGCCCAGGTGGCATATACAATTATCGAACTGTAAAAGCAGGCTTTGTAGTTCACATGGACATAAGAATTTTTTTTAATGATATTTGTGATATTTTTCTAATAAAGGGACTGATGAGATGACATTTTAAGTTTATTCAGCTCTGAATGGAGAGGGATAAGGCTTTCACAGGCATGAGGAAGGAGTTCCTGTTTCTGGCTCGACGACCGAAATACCTCTCACTGCACCCTCGCGGACTCACGCTAAGGGCACTATAGGTCTGCGCTACATAACATGACGTCACCGAAGTGTGGACTCTGAGTAAGTCCACAAGTAGGGAATGTGCCATTTAGGACAGGGCCTTTAGCATTGAGCAACCAGTAGTGAATCATCGAACGAAACGAGTGAATCATTGAACGAAACATTCACTTTGTTGCCTGGTCGCATAACAATGTAACCTGCAGAAAAAATCCACAGCACTGACAGGTGAACTAAATACTATAATTCTGTCTTCCTACAGCAGGAAAACACGATTATCACCATGGAGATGAGGAGTTATTTCTCCCTTTTGTGTCTACATCAAGAAACCCAGATGGTCTTCACCCATTTGCCCCTTGTAACTTCAATACTGGGGACATTTGTCCACTCACAATTACAAGGGCACAAAGAGGTACATTTCCAATAACACAACAACTCTATTACTTCAACTGATACACTATTTACACTGTGTGAACTGTGCATTTTCATTCCTCAGATGGGTGATGTGTGGGGTGAACTTCATCCGAAACTGAAGGATCTGTTTGAGAGCATTAATCAACCCTCGTCTCGCTCCTCTTCTCAAACACACCCCTCCAGAGGACAGAACACCTGCGCTGTCATTGGCCCTGCATAGCCAGGACAGGACAGTAAATATGAGGGAAACTCCCAGCCTTTTCTCGAAACCCAAGAACTCAGTATACTTCTTCATGCAATATGTTTCCTTTCTCGTCCTGACTGTACATACTTTAACACTTCTCTTTATTACTTTTCCTAATATGTAAATACATAAAACACAGTGGCCCTAAAACATATTTGAACACTTAAGGTCACATAAAAATGTAATTAGAGACAAAATATCAAACTCTATGCTAACCAAATGTGCAGTCAAAACTAACTTCATTTTTGTTAACCACTTTTAACTGTAAAAACAAAAAAATAGGTCATGACACCCAGATGTTTTTACATTTTTTAAGATGAAAAAAATAATTTAAGCAATTTCAACTTTTTAAAGTTATGAGATTCAACTCTTTTTTTATGGAAATATAATTTTTAAGTTGAAAGGACATCCAATTCGTTTATATAAAAATGTAAGGCAGCAACTGAACTTAAAGCTACACTGTGTATCTCTTTTAGCTTATTCTTATCTAAAAACACTTAGTTCTTTCAAAAATATATGTGCTCATTAATGTATATTTACTTCGTTCAAGTAATAAAGTATTCTCGTGAGTGTATAATATGCCATTGAAAATACATACGGGTAAGGGGATCTAATGTCGGTCGCCATGTTGCCCCTCCATCTTGAAAGTACATTAGCCAAAGAGGGACATACCCGTTAATTCAAGCTTTGCCTTTCGCGTTTATGTTTGTTTTGTTACGTTTGCCATGTTAATCTTGGACTACATTGGCCACCGTAGGAGTTAAAACGAAATCGGAATTGAGAGGAACAGAAACTAATATTCACTGGATGGTCATATACCATTTCACCGCTAGATGGGGGTAAAAACCACAGTGTAGCTTTAAGTTTTTAAGCTGAATTGGTGAATTTGTTTTACTTTTGTTATCTGAATGAATGTTGAACATTTTTAATTGCGCCTTAAGTATACAAATACTTTTTGAGGCCACTATATATTCAGAGAATATAGAAAATATTTATTTTAAAAAATTAAAGTTGAAAAATATCCATTGAGACTAACATGATGATGTCTTCACTTTTGACTTTTTCATTTAATTCCCAATTTCCCTTTTTCTTTTAATACTTATTGTTTGATGCATCACGGGGTTACATATTCAAATAAATAACCCCACATCTTCCAAAACCTGCTCATCTCATATTTTCTTCAGGTAACCCAAAATAATATTTCATTTATCAAAGATTATATGTGTTGTCCTTAAGATAAGGCCACATTTCGAGTATGGATAAAAAGGTTAATCAGAAATGGCCCTTTGCAGAATATCATGTAATTCTGGAAAAATATTTTTTTAAGCAAGACTAGCTGATGTAATATGATATAATCTGTCCTCAAAAAACTATCCACAACCATCAACAGTGTTGGGGGGGGTAAAGCTTTACAAATAACGTCAGTTATGTAATCAGATTACTTTTTAAGGTAACAAGTAACATTACTTTTAAATTTACAACAAAACTAGTTACATTTTCAATTATGTAACGCAAGTAACTTTGCCTTCCCATTTATTGATCGCTACAAGCGTTCAATTGCATTTCCTGAGCCTGAGGCTTATTCATTTCTCATTCGCGAATAGGCCTTTACATTTGCCAAAAATAGATTTTTTGTTATTAAAAAACAAACAAGCAAGCCCAGCCCATGGAGAAAAAGTAATGCAATTAGGTAACTAAGTAATGCAATTAGTTACTTTATTATAGGGAGTGACGCGATATTGTAACGTATTGCTTTTAAAGTAACTTTTCCCAACGCTGACCATCACACATACAAAGGACAAGACCGATAAGTTTTCTACAAATGGCAGAGTATCATTTAATAATTCCAGATGTCAGGAATGGTACACAGGAGGTCTGTTGTCATTGACATTTTCACACCAGGCAGTTAGCATGAAATCTAAGCTTGCAGCTAGTAGATGCTTTGTCAACTAAGTTATTTTTGAAAACTATAAGTCATTCCAGTCGATTGCACTGGATTACTCTCCACCGAAAAGAGAGAAGCAAAACAAACAGTGTAAGAGAGTTAAAAAAAAGAATAATAATGAGAAGAAACAGGTTAAGATGATTTTTTACCAGTGGTGTTAATCTGAACAATTTCTACAGTACAGTATGTTTGTGAGTACATTAGATTCAGTCTTTACATTTTTAACCTCCTGTATAAAAATTCAACTCTTTAGACACATGTTATAGTCTCTAAACTTAACAGGGTGCCAAACACATCAAATACACATAAATTGGCCTGTTTTGGTGTTCATTTCTTATTGAATTAGTTTCCAATATTATTATCATTATAGAATATTGTAATCAATGAAATGACCACATGGGGGAAAAGGCAGTGTAATCTTCACAAGTTAAAATAAAGTTTTTACAAGAGAATGAAAAGTACATTTTAATGGCCATATGTCAACTCATAATTTTATTGTCAACTAAAGTGAGTGCTCTTCCTCTCGTGAATACAGTAGAACATGCACACATATGGGAATAACAGAAGTTTAAGTGTTTAAGTTCACAGCTTTGCAAAAGGGACCATTAAGATCCTCATAAAGAGAGAAACAAATATGGGCAATGGTGCAAGGTAAAACAATGGTTCCTGTTTTGAGCTTTACTGTCATTATGTTGAAGCCCCGCCCAAGACTTAACGCTATTGGTCGAGATTCTCCAACAATCAGAGCAGTGCCAGAGACGGAATCAACGTATGGATGGTTTATTTCGTCTATGCATGTTAAGATGGGGAAGGAGAAAATATTTTCAAGATAAAAAAATGACACAAAATACAATGTCGTATATAAAGACATTTGGGGGGGAAATAGTAAGAATAAAGGCGTTTTCTCTACATATTTAAGTATAATGAATCCGTGACTAATTCCCATCTCTGAATTGTGATAATGCCATATGCACACAAAAAGGTAAACTAAATAATAAACAATGAGCAACAAAGACAAGTGCACATGTATGATAAACAAAGTGCACACTCATTAGTTACATTATATGATTATCAGTAACCGATCAATCAATACTCCCTTTGGAATATTAACTGAACCTATGACACCTAAGGCAAAACCAACAGCTCGTTTAAGAGCCGTCATTTGAGCGAATTGAAAAAATGAAGCTTATTTAGGTATTTTACACTGGCCTGGTTAAAACCACAGTAAAGACACCTGATGACACTAAAGGTAACAATGAGAACGGAGACAGAAAGCTGAACTGAATGGAGATTCGCAAACAGTCAACAAAATTGATTGATCTGTCGATATTCGGCTGATTTTGAGATTATCAGTACCAGCCACTCAGGTCCAAATTCTAACAGCCTTTTTTAAATGATAATAAACATTTCCTATTTTTAATCGTATGTGGATTTTCAGTAAATATACTGGAATATGCCGTCATTAAAGGGATAGTTCACTTTGAAATGAATTTTTGGTATGTTTAGCTTACCTCAAGGGCATCCAAGAAGTAGGTGTCTTTGTTTCAGCAGTAGTTTCAATTTTGATATTTTTAAGTCAAACCGTTGTTGTCTGTCAGTCATATAATGGAGGTCTATGGTCACCACCTCAAAGAGCATGCAGAGAGAAGTCCAAACTAAACATGATTTAATTACTCGTAAATGTAAGTACACACTGAGGGCCTAACACAAAAAACGAGCGGTTTGTGTATGAAAACGAACAGTATTTATATCGTTTTACCTCTTTTAAGCACAGCCACGTCCAAGTGATCACAGAGCGCTGATGCTTCGTCTTCGTCGCTCATTATTTACGCAGAGTTTTCGGAAGTGTTACCTTTCACTGTGAAGATCTAAGCATATTTACATAAGCATGAAATCGCAATGGACGACGATTTCGATATATCAACAGACAAAGTTTAATTTTTTTCACAACCATATTTAGATCACCGAAGCGCCCGCGCTCTCAGATCACTTGGACGTGGCTGTGGTTACAAGAGGTAAAACGATATAAATACTGTTCGTTTTCTCACACAAACCGCTTGTTTCGTGTCTTAGGCCATCAATGTGTACATTTACGAGTCATTAAATCATGTTTAATATGGACTTCTCTTTGCTCTTTGAGGTGGTGACCATAGACCTCCATTATATGACTGACAGACAAGAACGGTTTAACCTAAAAATATCAAAATTGAAACTACTGCGGAAACAAAGACACCTACATCTTGGATGCCCTTGAGGTAAGATAAAACATACCAAAAATTTAATTTCAAAGTGAACTATCCCTTTAAGTCATTTATGTATATCCACATTACATTAGCCACCCTGCTTTCCAGATATCGGCACCAGTTACAGTATCTGCCACTGAAAAACCCATTTCAGTTGAAAATTGCTCAACATGCCCAACTGTTTCCCTGTCATCTGAAAGCTATGTGGAGGTCACAGTATTTCACATACACAGAGCAGTTTAGAAACCAGAAAAAAATGTGTGTTTACGTCTTGTTTATGCACATGACCAAAACAGGGATTAATCACCTGATGCACGGAGATACAAAATGATTACTTGTTTCATGCAGTTCATAACATCTGCATGAATTCAATGAATGGCATGGGGAACTATCGTGACTAGTGATTGACAGATGTTTATAACAATCAGGGTAATTAATCATCCAATATTTGGTCATTTTGAGGCTATTGGCACTAGCTATTTGGCACACTGTTTATCATGAACATAAATGATCATTCCTTGTGTCAGTACAAATCCATTGACAGATTTGTCAAAGATCTGTGCCCATTTCGTGTTTTAAAAAATGCAAAGATACAATGGATTCAAAAGTCCGAGGAGGCAAAATAAACAATGCTTAGCAAAAGCTTAGAAAAGTTATTCCATAAAACATGTGGAGTTCATGCAGCTTGAGTGGTTCGGTCATTAAATTTAAAAAAAGACGAACCAAAAACTAGATATTTTGAGCGTTTACAAACATGCAAAACATATCCACATCGCTATGAACAGATGTTTTCTCACCACAGTCATTTTTGTTGTGTTCATTAGTTTGTTATTGAGTTGAAAGCGCGCAGCACATAGGCTATTTACAGTACATATTCATCCAAACATTGCTCTCAGCAGCATGGGCGGCGTCGGGATGTTCGTTAAAAGAATATCACTGCGGCATTTCCAACTTCTTTTTATTTCTAAGCAAAGAAGGAAAAAGAACTCTGCGAGTATATCGGGGACTTCAATCTCGTTCAGTCTTGTGTAGTCTACGTTACGTGTGTGATAACAATAAGTTGCTGGCTGCAGTTCACTTAACGGCCACCGGTGTCGCTAATAATAGAGGTTTCTACATAAAGCCCCTTTTAAAGGAGTAGTTCACTTTTAAAAAAAACTTTTGCTGACAATTTACTCACCCCCATGTCATCCAAGATGTCCATGTCTTTCTTTCTTCAGTCGAAAAGAAAGTTTTTGATGAAAACATGGATTTTTCTCCATATAATGGACTTCAAGGTCCAAATGAGAGTTTCAGTGCAGCTTCAAAGGGTTTTAAACAACACCAGATGATGAATAAGGGTCTTATCTAGCGAAACGATCGGTCATTTAAAAAATAAATAAAAAAGTTTACGTTTTATAGGCACAAATGCTCGTCTTGCTCTGTTTTGTGATGAGCGTTCGTGACTCTCCTGTTCAAACTCGTTCATCAAAATGAACAAATCTTTTTTCAAGTCATGACTCGAAGGGTCCTAGATAAGACCCTTATTCATCGTCTGGTGTCGTTTAAAGCCCTTTGAAGCTGCACTGAAACTCTCATTTGGACCTTGAACCGTTTGGTTCCCATTGAAGTCCATTATAAGGAGAAAATCCTGGAATGTTTTCATCAAAAACCTTAATTTCTTTTCGAATGAAGAAAGAAAGACGTGGACATCTTGGATGACATGAGGGTGAGTAAATTATCAGCAAAAGTTTTTTTTTAAATGAACTACTCCTTTAAGATGATCATTTGAAATTAAATTAGAAATATGTTAAGCATTTTACTTGGTGTTCTCGGACTTTTGAACCCCATACGTAGGCATCTGCATTCGACCATGCTTTCTAGATTTGCAATTAGAAAACCCCCATTCTATTGACCTCTAGAATTAAACTGATGAATAGATCATTTGTACTGCTCTTTTTATCTTGGTTTATCTTACCCCACTGTGCAAAACAAGTGCACCAAATCTGTTCAGCCATCTAACATACAAACAAAGGCTGTGCTAACAGGATGTTAGCATTAAAAAAATAAAAGTGAGTGTTTAAATTGTGCTTAAAAAGAAATAGACATTTCATATTCAGTACAGATGAAAAAATAATAACAATAAAAACATTATATATGCATTCAAGTGGTATTTCTATGGCTTTTTGTACAATACAACCTTTAGTGAAAATATACATCTACACATAATTCAAGTACAAATGTACAAAATTCTTTAAACTCATACCCTTTTCTTTAATTATGATACAGTTTAATACAGTTCATAAATACAGTTGAACATTCATACGTTTAGCATTCTGATTGGCAGCTGATGGGAAGTGGGAGTGGTTTTTTAAGTCAAGATGGCTCCTCCTCCTCATTGCTAGCACTCCTAAAACAAACCTGTAAATGATGAGGAACACAGTGATAATACATCAAATGCAGTGAAGACAAACATAAGTGTTTAGTGTTTTAAGTGTTTTTACACTGTAAAAAAATATTGTTGGTTTAACAATGGAAACTGGAAAAAGTGAGTTAATACAATGAAGGAGATTGATTTAATCATCAGAAACTCAAAACATTAAGTTATCTGAACAAAATAAATTATTTAAGTTGATTTGACAAAAGAAAAAATGTTGTGATTTTTGTACAGAGTGATGTATAAAGCTGAGGTCACAGTAAAAAAAAGGTTTGACCACAAACCCACAACAATATGATGTAAAAATTGAGAACATCTGCAAAGTGACTGAAATAATAAAGCTAAACATAATGATGAACCAAAAATTCTTTTTTGGGGGACCAAATATATAGTTTTTATTGAAATAATTTACCAAAACAACCTACATGTACTGATAAATTATGTTTTACATGTGATTACTTGCATGATATATCATTCTTGGCCACTTTTGAAGAATTTAGCAACATATTACCCAAATTAACCAAGAATCAATCCATTAATCTTAATTCTCTTCATTATGAATTTTGATTTCAGACCAATTTTGAATCACTTTAGAAATGTCTCGCCATCTAATGCAAAAAGCGCAGTTGTAATCACTAGATTGCTTTCAGTTTTCATTAATTTGTAATTTGCATTGAGTGTGTAATCATGTCATAACATCTCTTACTTTGTATTTTAACTTTTTGTTAAAATGTATTTTAGAAGACCACTAATTTTCTGATACATTTTATCATCGGAGATCAAATTATTTGCAACCAATGAGTTTCTTCACCTCAGAGCGAAGTTTGAACTGGAATCAGCTGTCATTTAACCAACAAAACTTTGGTTAAACCCACATAAATTGAAATGTCTAGTCATTTACTAATCAGCTTTGAGGTTTGCATTATTCTGGTTAGAGTTAGTCAGAGTAAACAGACAAAAATAGTCTAGATTTTCATATTGCAGGGCTTAAAGTCAACATGAAATCAATATATGTATAATATAATATATATGTAAACCAAAATAAACACATTCAGCCCTGTAGTATGAACATAGAGATAGAAATGAGAAGCCTGGCCATGCAAGCTCATAAATGGCAAACAAAAATGTTTTGGCAAAAAGATGAAGGTGGGAAATTGTGTTTGGAAAGAGCCAGAAAATACCTCAAGCCCCACCCCCTCTGACCACAGCGGGCGGCACGCTAGAACTTGCCTCTCGTCGGAATAACCGGTAGAAGAATCCTCGCTTAGGTGGAGGATTTGGCCTGTTTACATCCAGATCAGAACACAGTGCACCATCCATCTCGAACACATTAATCTCCTTAAAGCACTCCATCTCAATCATCTGAAATATGGACACACACACGCGTACTGTACACACTTTAAAACGTTCCACGCCAGTCCTCTATTTTCACATCGTGGCCGCATTTCCAAATAGGATTTTCAATAATTCAATCGTCTATCGTGAATTTCTAGAAGGACATTTTATTGCTCAGAAATTACTTTTTTGACTTAATGGAGTTGTCTCATTTAACATTATCTCAGATGTTTCGCCTAAATATCCTATAAAAGACTTTAAAAAATGATAATTAACTACATACCACAAGAAGGTATAAAATTGTTTTAAAAGTTGATGACAGCAAAGACATTTAAAATCTTACAAGATTTGTATTTTATATAAATGCTGTTCTTTTGAACTTTCTATCCATCAAAGAATCCTGGAATTTTTTTAGCATGGATTCCACAAAAATATGAAGTAGCACAACTGTTTTCAACATTGATAATAATAAGAAATGTTTCTTAAAGGAGTAGTTCACTTTAAAAAAAAAAAAAAACTTTTGCTGATAATTTACTCACCCCCATGTCATCCAAGATGTCCATGTCTTTCTTTCTTGCTCTGTTCTGTGATGAGCGTTCGTGACTCTCCTGTTCAAACTCGTTTATCAAAATGAACAAATCTTTTTTCGAGTCATGACTCGAAGGGTCCTAGATAAGACCCTTATTCATCGTCTGGTGACGTTTAAAGCCCTTTGAAGCTGCACTGAATCTCTCATTTGGACCTTGAACCGTTTGGTTCCCATTGAAGTCCATTATATGGAGAAAATCCTGGAATGTTTTCATCAAAAACCTTAATTTCTTTTCGACTGAATAAAGAAAGACGTGGACATCTTGGATGACTTATGAACTACTCCTTTAAGCACCAAATCAGCATGGCAAGGATCATGTGACACTGAAGACTGTAGTACTGATTCTGAAAATTCAGTTTTGCCATCACAGGAATAAATGATACTAAATATATTAAAATAGATCATTTAATTTCGCCAAGTTACTTTTTTTAATGAAATAAATGCAGCTTTAGTGAGCATAAAAAATCAAACAAACATTTGAATAGTAATGTATGGATATGCTACTCTTCTGAAGTGACCAGAGTGCTGTACCTCATTTTGCCATGGGATGGAGACACTTCCCGTTACAAACTTGTGGTAGAAGTCATCATCTGTAGGGTCCAGATTTACACCTTTAACTGTAGAAAACTGCTCTATGTCCAGAACGTCCTTGCAGTAAACCGCACGGGGCTAAAAAAAAAAAAATGCAGATATGACAAACATTCACCTGGAAATCCTATATTTTTAGTCTAATAGGTGTGCAAGTGTCAAGCAGATAAAAACATGAAAACAGCCAATCAATAACTCACATCAGGACAGAACGGTGGGTCTAGCATGTTGGCTTCCAATCGCTTGAAATTGATGTTGCGGAAAATGGGATGCAGTTTGACTTCGGCCCCTCCATTACCTCGACAGCCCAACCTCTCCTTTGGATCTTTACATAACAACTGCGGAGCCCAGGAAAAGAGAGGGAAAGTGCTGTCAGAAACAGGAACTGAGAAGTACGGCTGACACAAAAGAGGAGAAATCCCAGTGGAAGTAAAACTGACCTTGAGGTCACAGTCTTCCATGACACCGTGAGAGAGGACTAAACAACACTCACTCCTCCAATACTACGCATGAACTAGTTTCCATGTAAAAAATCGTACATATTATAGCCAACATTCTGACATTCATATTTCTGACTAATAAATATGTCCATGATAAAGGATACAAGTTTTTGTAAATCAGTGTTTATATCCAAAACCGAACTATAAACTTTTATCACAGTGATATAATATGAATATTTGTAGCACAGAAATAGCGATACAGTGTGGCTGAAATGACTGTTTGTGAAGCTGTTTCACATGACGTCTGCTCTCTCTTTATGTAGCTCTGGATGAATGTTCTGGTGTGATTTTGTCAAAGGTTTAAACTGTTGTCATTTAGGAGAGAGATCGCGTGGGAGTTTGAATCGAGATCGCGATCTTTTAACGATTAATTGCGCAGCTCTAGTACTGTTGCTTTCTAAAAAATGTTATATCGTTTTCGATAAAAGTTTACCTTTAATGACTCTAAAATGTATTGTGGTGCAGTGTTGTTTTTGTTAACTAAAACTGAATCAAATTTTCCTTGAGCTTTTGACATCTAAGAGGTCATTATTTTATAAGAATATCCTGTAAGTTTCAGAACTGAAAACGTCCTTGTTAGTCCAATAAAAGCTTTTATTGACACCAGCCCCAGCAAACGACTCGTTTTTTAAAGTGGGGAACTATGACGTCAAAGAGGATAAAACATCACCCCCGCAGAAGAAGATCAACGCCTACCTCAACATGGCTGGTTTAGCCCCTCCCACCGATTCGCGCATTACACGCATAGCTAAATAACATAGATGCCTACCTCGTGATGACAAACCGGCTCGAGAGTGAAACTCATTATAATATGCAAAACTGTTATCCACTCACAGTAGAGGGCGTTTACTTCCAAGTCTTTAATGCGAGACGCCATAAAAACCGAGTGTTTTTGAGCTAGGCTCAAAACTAGGGTAGAAAATAGCCTATTGCTTATTCATTTTGATGTTTTTGAACGTAAAAACCAAGCGAACGTCATAAGTTGACCTCAGACAACAATATAAAAAAAAAATTAAAAAGCCAGTTCATGTCCCCTTTAACTGAAAAAGAAAAGATGAAATGGAATTAAAAAAAAAAAAATATTAGATGGAAAAAAAATCTATCTTGGCAACTAACTGAAATAAAATAAGTTAAAGTACTAAAATTATTAAACCTGACATAAAAATAAATGAGCTAAATAGATATATTCAAAAAATAAAAATGACAAAAGAACATCACCTAAACTAAAACAAAAATAAAAAACAATTTATAATCAATACTATACTAGTATATAAATAATAATTAAATTACACTGATGTGGTGTAGTATATGTGGTGTAAAATTTTACTTTACATTACTTTCAAAAAAGAAAAAAATAATAATATTTTTTAACATAACTACTTATTTTTCCTGATTAATAAATAAATAATGAAATAAATCAATAAATAAAGTAATATGAAAATAATACAAAAATATGAATACAAAAAATAAAAACAGAAATATATTAAAAACATGTTAATCAGAAGAGATGCATTTGTATATTGTATGTATATTTCTATAAACCAATACATTCGTACAAAATATGATTATTATGTCATTGACCCCAATTACAATTTATGTTGACAATAGTTCAGTTGACACACTCCCAACAGACTGTGGCTTTGTCGTTTGTTCCCATCTCATGACTATGATCATTCTAATATGATTTGACTATGAAAAAAACCTAAAGAGCATTAAGTGTTCACCTGTCGGCAAATGTCTTTAGCTTCTTCAGTGAACTTTTCAGTGTATTCTTCCTGGTCCTCACATACACGACGGTCCACCTCCTCTCTCTTCACTCGCTCTTTGCGGCGACGGAAAGGAGACTGACCCTGAATCATTTCGTATATTAGGCATCCCAAACCCCACCAGTCGGGGCAGAAGGTGTAGCTCTCATTCTGAATGACCTCTGGTGCTAAAAACACATACGGAGAACAATGCCGTCAAACACACCATGACAAGAACGCTGAAGAGATCCGGAATGCGTTTGGCTCTTACCCATGTATCCCACCGTGCCAACACGCCCTCGTATCGTCTCACCCTCTGGAATTTGGACGGCCAGTCCCAGGTCAGAAATACGGATGTGCCCTGAAGAACAGCATCTTATTAAGAAGTCCAACATTTTCAACTTTCTTTAGTGTGTAATGTTGCTCAAAGCTAAAATTCCACTTCAAATTGAGCCTTAATAAGTCCTGCAGTTTTTTTTTTCATTCCTATCATGCCCAAACATGACATGCTTCAAAACAGCTACAGGTAAAAAGGATGTTCTCTTTAGAGGTGAATAATTAAAGATTTAACTCTAAGGAGGGAAAACTAATTAAAGAAGCTTAACAAGAAAAACTAGATTTTTACATTTTCTGCAGAAAACGCGAGTAGTGTTTGTGTAAAATGCGTCACCACAATGCAAGAGTGTTCTGGTAGAATGGCAAGATATTGTTATGTGGTTGCTAGGGTGTTCTGGGTGGCAAATGTCTAAAGAGACCTCCCTCAAGGGTAGATGTGCATGAATAAGATAAACAGGAGAAAAAAACATTACAAAAACAGACCTTAAAGGGGTCCTATTATGACCTTAAAGGAGCCGTATGTAAGATTGTGGCCAAAACTGGAACTGCAAATGGTACTTTTTAAATGACAATATCCTGGCAACATCTCAGGGCCATTTTATGATTATTTGAAATAAATTTCTTACACACACCTCCTTAAATTTAGTTTATGAGGTATTACTAAAATATGTTTATATGCTTGATTGTTCAAACACATAATTTTTCACAAATTTCACATTATTACAGCAGCTCTATCTCAAGTCTGGCTCGAACACTCGAAGATGAAATGTCCCAGCCCTCCACAACGGCGAGTTGTGTAAATATTAATGATGCCGTTTATTTCAAACCAATTCGAGCCAGATTCAGACCCTGACAATGTTAACGATCAAGAGGACTGTGCAGAACGGATCATGTTCAGACTTTGCAAGCACAGATTTTACACAGATCTCTTTGACATCACTTTCTTCTCAAATGCAGGCCTTGTCCCCTTTTTTGTGTTTTTCCAAGGGCGTATACAAATGAGGAACATTGTGACTTCGTAAGATCAGGAAAAATAGTGTTGTAGCCATTCGTTGTACTTCTTGAAAAGTGGATTCTGTTAAATAACAAATCTCCCTTTGGAGTGAACTTTGAGCTTTGTAACCTTGCAGATCTTTTTAATGCTCAAACAGCAACATTACACACTAACTAAAGTTGAAAAAGTGGAAAAGCATAATAGGACCCCTTTAATACGCATTGGAAAACATAAAAATGGCTTACCACGGTCATCTAGGAGAATATTCTCAGGTTTCAAGTCTCTGCAAAAATAGAGAAAAAGTATATATATTTTAAAAAGCAGAATTCTAATAACTACCTTTTTGTTGTTTACTTTACACTACCATTCAAAAGGTTTGGGGTCAGTAAGATATTACTGAAACGAGTCTCTTATGCTCACCAAGACTGCATTTATTTAATAGAAAATATACTGTAGTAATATATACTATATTATTACAATAATAAAAAAAAGGGTTTAAATTTTAATTTATTTTTTTGTAAAATGTAATTTATTCCTGTGTCACATGACCTTTCAGAAACCAATATGCTGATTTGCTGCTCAAGAAACCAGAGTTATATTAAAAAAATGTCCTGGCTCTTCCAAGCTTCATAAAGCTTTTTGGAAATCCATCAACTCCGATTGTATTCGTCTGAAAGAAAAATGCAATAGGACGGCTTCAGGGTGAATAAATCATG
This sequence comes from Pimephales promelas, assembly GCF_988280905.1. Taxonomy (NCBI): domain Eukaryota; kingdom Metazoa; phylum Chordata; class Actinopteri; order Cypriniformes; family Leuciscidae; genus Pimephales; species Pimephales promelas. Next base: position 34,465,676 of record NC_142774.1, on the reverse strand, counting down.
GGCTAATTTTCATTTTTGGGTGAACTGTCGCTGGAACTGTGATATATTTCTATCAGGATTCTTTCATAAATATAAGGTTCACAGCAGGTTACAGCATCTTATTAATGTTTTAACTGTCACTTTTGATAAATTTAATGTGTCCTTGCTAAATAAAAATGCTAATTTATTCTGAAAAAATAAATAAATAAATCGAACTGACCCCAACTTTTGAACAGTAGTGAATATGGGGAGCGGTAGCCTTATGTTTAATAATCTGGCCAGCTAATACATGGTTTAAATCTGGATGCTATTGACCAAGTAACTTGACAGAAAGCTTGAATAATAATCCTGCTCTATTTCTAGCACTGACCAGGTAATTCCATACGAACGGTCTCCTCAATCTGCCTGCTTTTAATAAAAGGCATAAAAAAAGAAGAAATTTGTTTATATATTTTGCATGGAAAATGAGGCCTGCCAATATTGATGGAAAGTAAGTCTTACATTATTTTTTTTTTTCAATAATCACAATTTAAATCTATTCAAATCTCACAGCCTAACATTGCTATGCCTGACCATTCAAAATTTGCTATATTTATCATGCAAAACACTAGGAAAATAGACAGAATCTGTTGACTTTATCATGCATATGCTGGAAAATTTGTGGAAAAACAGCAGAATTTTGCAAAACGGATGTAAATATGTTAGAATGTGAGCTTTGAGAAAACTAAACACACCTGTAGACGATCCTCTCTCGATGCAGGTCCTCTAAGCCACAGCAGATCTCTGCTGCATAAAAGATGGCACGCTGTTCATCAAAACCAGAGTTTCCCATGTTATAGATATGAAACTTCAAGTCACCGCCATTCATTATAGTTAACACTAAACACAGAGCGTCCTTAGTCTCATATGCATATGCCAAACAAACCTAGGGGAAATGAAAGAGAGAAAAAGAGGTGCATTGTTATCTATGCATAAAGAAAGGACACATGAAACTTTGAGGTGCATGTGAAACAGACAAATGTAGCTCATGAGAAGCACTTTCACATAAATCATCTGGGTGACTGACACCTGTAATACAGCAACAGCACATTACAAAACGTCATATTATGCCAGTATAAACTACAGGATATATACTACTGTATACACTGAAACCATTAAAGGATCTTGATTATTGCTTTTTATCTTCAGGATTTTTTTAATGCTAGTATAGAGATTAATAGAGACACTTCAATGGTCAGAGAATCAAAGGAAAAATATTTTTTTATACATTTTCTGAAGAAAAAGAGACGTATGACCATGTAGGGTGTTTTGTGAAGTCATAAGGACATTAGTATGTGATTTGATTTGGGATTTCAAATTGTTTTTAAAGAAGTCTTATGCTCACAAGGCTTCATTTTCTTTTATTCACAAAATGCATTAAAAACTATAAAATAATATTGTGATATAATAGAGTGATTTCTGTGACACTGAAGACTGGAGTAATGATTTCTGAAAATTCAGCCTTGAATCACAGGAATAAATAACATTTGAAAATACATGAGTATAGAAAGCAGTTACAATATTTAAAAATTGTAATAATATTTCACAATATTACTGTTTTTAATGAACAAATAAATTTTCTAATTGAACGAACTAATTGCATAGAAAGTGACCGCACACCTCTACTCAACAAGCCATACAATTTGAGGAATCATTCATTTCCTATAGCACGGTACAGGACTAGTAACTACGTTTAAAACGTAGGATTAAAGTGATAGTTCAAATTTTTGGTATGTTTTATCTTACCTCAAGGACATCCATGTTGTAGGTGTCTTGTTTCCGCAGTAGTTTCAATTTTGATATTTTTAGGTCAAACCGTTCTTGTCTGTCAGTCATATAATGGAGGTCTATGGTCACCACCTCAAAGAGCATGCACAGAGAAGTCCAAATTAAACATGATTTAATGACTCGTCAATGTAAGTACCATTGATGGCCTAAGACGCGAAACGAGCGGTCTGTGTGAGAAAACGAACAGTATTTATATATCGTTTTTACCTCTTGTAACCACAGCCATATCCAAGTGATCTGAGACGCGGGCGCTTTGTGGCTGTGGTTACGAGAGGTAAAAACGATATAAATACTGTTCGTTTTCTCACACAAACCGCTCGTTTCATGTCTTAGGCCATCAATGTGTACTTAATTTGGACTTCTCTGTGCATGCTCTTTGAGGTGGTGACCATAGACCTCCATTACATGACTGACAGACAAGAACGGATTGACCTAAAAATATCAAAATTGAAACTACTGCGGCCAGAAACAAAGACACCTACATCTTGGATGCCCTTGAGGTAAGCTAAAACATACCAAAAATTCATTTCAAATTGAACTATCCCTTTAAGGGTTTAGAAAAATCCCAAGTTGCAGTAATAATGGTGATGTTAAATTGTGATGCCTGTCTAGAAGGGCTACAATACATCTATTACAGAGTATTATCATTTTACACCAGCACATCCCCTGTGATCTGTTGAGTGACGTGTGAGGAGAACCACTGCAGAAGTTGGAAACCACTGTGTTAAGGAGGGGTTCTCATATCTCAGCGGTTACACCCAACAATGTGGGTGGTTAGGTTTCAAATGTAGGACAGATGCGGGAATGGGCTGTGAACTAAGACCAACTGTGAAAACCTGCTGCTCAATGAGACCACAAGGAAAGTCAAATGACAATTTACATCATTGCATGAAACATAACCAGCATGGGAGCATATCTGAATGGTTACAAACTACAATGTAAAGCAATTATAGTGCTGATTTTAAATCTGAAATAAATAAATGACTCCTCAAAAAAACATTGTACATTGGTATTGCCAACTACTTTGGACTACTATGTAAATATCATTCCATGTATACTGTATGATGATATATCAATAACTGTACAATGGTACTGCCACACACTATATAAATATTAAAGTACCGACAACCTGTGAGAAGTGCCGGTACGCAAGAAAAAGTGAAGGTACGCTAAATAATAAAATACAGAAGTGGCGATACCGGCCCACTTCCAGCTCTGTAAATGTACATATATGATGCATATATAAATGATGCATTAAATTGACCAGTGAAAATTAATGTAGTCAACTAATGTTAACAAATTAAACCTTATTGTAAAGTTTTAAACATTTAAATATCACTTTAAAAAATACAAATATTGACTGTTTTTACTGTATTTTTGATCAAATATATACAAAAGAATTTTAAACAATATATAAAACAACTACATGAATATTGATCTATATATTATTCAAACCTAGTAATCATTAGTCTTACTGCTTAAACTGTACAGTATATATTAATAGCATGGTGACGCAGTGAGAGAAACGGTGAATACAATAAAAGCTGTTCGCCATCACACGCAGCTCATATTAGTCACGGCATTATGTCACTCTATACTGTTAGAGTTTACTTGTCGTCCCCAACTTTTAAACATGAGTCTGTTTATACATACTGAATGAACTCTGGGGCTGGGGTAGAGAGAGGTAGAGAGAGAGAGAGAGAGAGAGAGTGTGTGGGTTTAGGGTTTAGAGCACTTGACTCTGCTCACTAAAGCTGCTGTTTGGTCAGCATTGCTAGGCAACAGAGATGTTCTCATTTGTGAAGTAGTTCATGAGGAGCAATCGTGCCTGCCTGTAGCATGAATACACACAAAGACTCACACAGACGCATACTCTTGCGCACACATATACCATCTTTCTTTTAAATTTAGATGTACTTTACATACCTAAAAGACACTTGCACTAGCTGCAATGCTAAGCACAACTCACCTTTATGTGGCGTAATGTGTGTGTGTGTGTGTGTGTGAGTGTGTGTGCAAGCTTGTGTGTTAGTGTGTGGGTGGGTGGACAGAGGCTCAGGTGCTCTACAGCTGTAGTGGAATGAATCAGAGCCCGACATTACACTGCAGGCACCGTGTGCTTTGTCTGTACACATGTTCGGCTGGCTGTTCTCTTTTCAATATCGTTTTTGAGGTGCTAGAATGTTTACTGTGTGACCAAATTCAAAAAGATTATGTAAAAAGGCTTCAAGTTATTTAAAGCAATGGTTTTTAAATACTATTTTATTTTGAATCAATAGTCTTGGAGCGGACTGGTTTGGTTCAAAACGTAGACATCTTTATTTAAGACATTTTAATGGAGAAATTGGACTGCTTTGTGAGATATGCTTAGTTTGAATATCTGTTTACCATGAAAATGACACATTCTTTTTACACAGCAAATATTAAAATCATTTTTATGGCTGATATTTGGAACCACAGCCAAATAGCTGTTTTAAACCATCTCTCTGTGATTTAGCTAGTCAGGAGGTAAATGATTCAATTCAGAGCAATTGGGTTATGAACTACTACTCTGGACCAGATTTAGCTCAGCCACCTATGATAAATGCAAATGCAGTCGAGATTTGCCATTGAGCTGGGAAATATAGCAGATTTTCCCTAAAACTCTGTTGAGAAGTTCACGGAAAACTGAATCACAGAGAGAGTGAGTCAAACGTTTATTTGCACAAACAATACAGACAAGACCAACATGCAACTGAGACGTCAGGTTAAGAGAAAAGTAAAAAATGAGGAATAAAAAGAAAGTAGTACTTACTACAAAACTACTGTTAACTTTTTCTAAAATGCGTTTTTCATTTAATGCCATTGCTTCACCTTTTCTTTTCTTCACCCGTTTCTTCTCCAGCTTTTTACAGGCGTACATCTTACCAGTGGCACGAACCTGGCAGGCACAAACCTGGTTGAAAGGATGAAGAGAGCGAAATGGCACAGAAAAAGACATTTATTATTTTTTTTATCACCTTTTGCAGTTCAATTAAATGTGCACATTGTTATTATTTTTAGTGATGCACAAATGAAAATTTTGGCCCTGAAATGAAAATTCTGGGCCAAAAACCGAAACTGAAATTGCGTTTTAATAATATTAGACTGAAATTCAATCATTTTAATGGTCCTGAACTTAAAAAAAAATACAAGCCAATAAAATAAAATAACCGCACTTTTATTGAAAGTAACACTTTGACTCGACAATACAAACAATACGGACAATAGGCTGACATGTGCTGCATTGTCATCAAAGTTTATCATTTGAATGTGTTTAACTCTTGCCAATTTAAATATTCAAGCGCAAGAAGACAAGAAAAATAACTAAATTCGGTTCTCGCACAATGTGTGTGACATGCTGTCTGACGCGACCTTCGGATGTGTTTAAAAAAAAGTGCGCCAGACACCGTTCCGATACTGAATTGAGTTCTCTTTCTCTTCGTCTTATTGCACTTAAACGGACAAATTATACACAAAATTATGGCAAAAGCCTTCTTGGTGAGTATCCTCGTAAATATGTCTTAGGTAATTGTTAACAGTTGAGAAAAAAAAAAAACGCATGTGTAACACTATATTGGATTCAGGTATTAGGTCTTAAAGTGACAGCAGCCTAATATTCCTGCTGCTTTCTGCTTTTTTTTAATGTTAATTAAAAAAAATGCAAAGAAAAAAAAAATCACTTATTGCTCTTGACTGAATATAACTTTAACTTTAATAAGAAAATATAACTTTACTAAAGTATTAAATTATACTGTGACTTTGCTGTGTTGTTTTACATTTGATTACTTTATTCAATTTCTGTACTTGAAAACGACTGTTAGACCTTCCAGAAAAACCTTAACCTTTATTTCATTTGTATGTTTGTTCTATTGTATTTATTTTGTGCTGTTGCTTAAAATTTGGTTTAAAATTAATGTTTACTTGTAGTTTTAGCTGTAGTAATAAAATTGAAATCTAGAATTGTGAAATTTCACTAAAATCTGGTGTTATAACCTTATTTATATGTTGCATGGGTCAAATGCAACAAGATAAAAAAAACTATTTTAATGTATTAATGACTGTATTATGTGGTGGGACCAATTTTAACCACTGTCCACTGGGAAAAATCCATGGTGTTCAGCCCCATCAACGTTATTTTTCTAAAGTGCTATTCATTTCTACATTTTTAATTAGCAAAAAATAACTGAGTGCACCTTAATAGTCATACTGTGTAACAAAGTATTTTTTTTTAACTGTGACTGGAAAATTCTTCCGTGGAGTCTCTCAATTAAAAAGGTCCTAAATACTGTACACATAATTTCTAAAAAAAATTATTAAGTCATGTTCAACTCTTTAAAAACTGATCTGACAGTGACTAAATGAAATTACTCACCTCACCAAATCCGCCCTTGCCCAATACCCTGTAGTGTCTAAATGTGTTTTTGGTTACTGGTTGCCTGCAAATGAAATACAGTTCAAGTCAATTCACTGCACAAAAATAAAAAGAAAAAAAATATTAAAGCAAACATTTCGTTTTGTTGCATGAAGGTCATGTAAAACCATGGAAACTTGTATATTTTACTGTAAAAATATAAAATTCCATGAAAAATTATGAATTAATGATTTCAAATGGCCTTTTGTTAGAGCAATATTGTTTAGTTGCGTGTGTTAATAATTAGTCCTGACTGGACAGCTCCACCAATCACAAAGGCCGATGGAGATGTTACTCACCTCTCCAACCACTTCCATTGAAGAAAACGGGAAAAGTACATTGTCTCCTGATATTCTGAGAATGGACCTCCACTTAAATATTCACGAACTATCCTGAAAAAAGAGAAGGGATGTTTGAGAAAACATTTAAGTACAAATGGTGTACATGTCATGAATATGTTAATTATACAGTATCTATAACCATTGTGTACCTACTACTGTCATAATACTGTTTTGTGTTGCAACAAGCTATTCATTATTTCAAGTAGTTAAATGACAGTAAAGCTACTCAAATAAATAAATAACGGAGCTGAAAACAGCTATAAATTAAATATTTATTTTGCTAAAAAAATGCAACGTCATGCAAGAACTTGTAAATTTAAATAAACAGTCCAAACAAGACAACTTGGTCCTGAGAGGCCATGTTTTGAAAACTGAGGCACTTTATAAGACGTCACACTTTACAATAAGGTTCCATTTGTTAACATTAACTGCATTAGTTAACATGAAATAACACGAAAAAATAATAACACTTAATACTTAATTATATTTTGATTAACTAACATCAACAAAGATGAACAAATACTGTAAAAAATGTGTTGCTCATTGTTAGTTAATGCATTGAGTGATGATAACTAAAGGGACCTTAGTAGCATCTCGAATGATGACGTGTATAAGTGTGTTTGGAGATGAGCCGGATATTTTTTATGATTCATCTCATGCCATCTTACCCTTCCCGTATTTAAGTGTGATAGCGTGTGTGTTACATTAGACTCTAACGTAACACACACGCTATCACACTTAAATACAGCAACACGTATTTTAACAAACTCTGTGCCCATAGAGATTTAACCGGAAGGGTTAAAGTACTCCACCTCACCCCCTCTCAAACAGAAAGGAAGCTTAAACTAAACAGAACTAAAAGACTGACTGAGGCTAAACACAAACACACAAAACTCTGTTTAGATTTAAAGTCACGTGTTTACGTTACTCAGACAAACAGCGTGGCTTCAGCCAGCGAATGGTTCATTCTAAAACCGTAGGTCTTCACACTAACACCAGAGAAAACCACAAACTGAGATCCACAACTAAAAGTGAGGTGGATAAACTATTGATTCCACTTCAGGCTTCACATAAACCAAATAACTAGCATGTGTTACTTAAAAAAATAGACCAGCCTATTGATTCAACTTAAAGGAATAGTTCAACCAAAAATGAAAAGTCAGACTCAGGCATTTTAGTAGCCTTTAACACATCCCTTCTTTCATAAAGTGTAAAAGGTAGTCTTTTAAATAATAATCTAGACACTCAATTGAATATAATTAAAGCGAATGTGGACTGCTTTTGTGCTAAAAAAAAATCCATGAAAGCACACCATTGTGTGCTGTATCTTCTGAAGTCAGAACAGCTTTGTGTGACAAACAAACCAAGTTATTTAGTAACAATTTTTTAAGATCATGAGCAGAATAATGTCAAAGCATATCAAAAACATTTGATAATAGTAAGCTGTATATTAGTATTCCAGCACAGCTGGAACTATCTTAATCCTTAATTATTATTAATAAAATACTATTTATTAAAGGGGTCATGAACTGAACATTTTTTATTTTTTTATATTGTTGTCTGAGGTCAACTTATGATGTTTGCTTGGTTTTTACATTCAAAAACATCGAAAATGAATAAGTAATAGGCTATATTCTACCCTAGTTTTGAGCCTAGCTCAAAAACACTCGGTTTTTATGGGCGTCTCGCATTGAAGATTTGGAAGTAAACGCCCACTGCTGTGAGTGGATAACAGTTTTGCATATTATAATGAGTTTCACTCTCGATCCCGTTTGAGGAAGGCCTATGTCATTTAGCTATGCGTGTAATGCGTGAATCGGTGGGCGTGGCTAAACCAGCTGTGTTGAAGTAGGCGTTGATCTTCTTCTGCGGGGGTGATGTTTTATCCTCTTTGATGTCATAGTTCCCCACTTTGAAAAACGAGTCGTTTGCTGAGGCTGTGTCAATAAAAGCTTTTATTGGATTAACAAGGACGTTTCCAGTTCTGAAACTTACAGGATATTCTTATAAAATGATGACCTCTTAGATGTCAAAAGCTCAAGGAAAATTTGATTTCTCAGTTCATAACCCCTTTAAAAATTATTTGAGCAGATTTGAGCAACTGATTTGTAATAAACACTACCCAATTTGGGGTCAATAAGGAAATTAGTATTTTAATTCAAAAACAATGCATTAAATTTATTTAAAAAAAATTTTTATAATGTTACAAAAAGTTTCAAATAATTGCTGTTGAACTTTATCTTTATCAAAACAATTCTCAAAAAAATGTATCACGGTTTCCAGAAAAATATTAGGTAGCACAACTGTTTCAACACTGATAATAAAGGTTCATAAGAGGCCATCATTTTATAAGAATATCCTGTAAGTTTCAGAACTGAAAACGTCCTTGTTAGTCCAATAAAAGCTTTTATTGACACCAGCCCCAGCAAACAACTCGTTTTTCAAAGTGGGAAACTATGGCGTAAAAGAGGATAAAGCAGAAGATCAACGCTTACTTCAACATGGCCGGTTTAGCCCCGCCCACCGATTCGCGCATTATACGCATAGCTAAATAACATGGATGCCTACCTCGTGATGACAAACCAGCTCGAGAGTGAAACTCATTATAATATGCGAAACTGTTATCCACTCACAGCAGAGGGCGTTTACTTCCAAGTCTTCAATGCAAGACGCCCATAAAAACCGAGCGTTTTTGAGCTAGGCTCAAAACTAGGGTAGTTAATAGCCTATTACTTATTCATTTTGATGGTTTTTAATGTAAAAACCAAGCGAACTTCTTAAAGCTGACCTCAGACAACAATATAAACAAATTTAAAAAGCCAGTTCACGACCCCTTTAAGACTTAGATGTCCCCAGAAAGTGTTTCAGTTCAAAATACCCCACAGATTGTTTGTTATACCACACCCAAAACGCCCCTTTTTCTTTGGAAGCAAAAACACGCCGTTTTCGTGTGTGTATCTTTAAAATGCAAATGAGCTGCTGATCCCCGCCCCCTTTCCAGAAGAGGGCTGTGCCTTTACAGCTCGTGCCTTGTAAACTCCGGCAATAACAAAACACAAGTTCCACAGAACGCGTATTCACATTCCACTGCGCAGCGTCTCAATTATTTTCTATGTAAACACGCTAAATGGACCTTGCGCCATTCACACATAATACGTCTTTGAGTCATAGGCAGTGGAAAACTCGAGGTGTCGAGACATTTTTTAAATGTTAAACTTCTCTCAACTTGAGTGCTGCGTTTTTAGAAAGCTGTTTCCTGAAAAATAGCGGTTACCTACTGTAGATGACTGCCAAGTGAACTTCTTTTCCTTATTATGAAATAAATGTGTTGTTTACCTGGTACACTCCTGGAACAGCTCTCTACATGGAGTCTGTTCTAGTTTCTGCCTGCATTCCCCAACAACATCCTGAGCGATCTCTGGTAGATGAGCTGCTGACTACATGAGGAAGACAGAATGAAAAAGAGGGAGAGTTGTAAACAGGAAGAGGGGTTGATAGTGCGTCATTAAAAAAAAGAGAAGTTTAAAGTTCAATCATTAATTCAGCAATTCTTTCAATGAACACATGCACATAGGAGAGAGTGAGAACAGGTGCGTGCGAGCAAAAATGTGAATAAATATTTACCCCATTATTAAAATATGTGTCTAAAATATTTAAACCGACGTCTCTCCTCTTCTCATCCGCAGCCAACTGATATATTGCCTAAACAAACACACACAAATAATCCTGAAAACTGCATATGACAATCAGTAAGGGTGCACAAAATGTGTAACTCCATTAAAGAGAAGGTGAGAGAACAATTCGATCTTTGACATTTAGATTGTATGTGTTTGTCAAAGGCAGTCTGAGAGAAAAAGACAAAGATAAAGAGTGAGTATGTGTATGTTTGTGAAGAGATTTCATACCACAGAATCCTGGAACTCTATGCACCGTTGTAATTTGGGCTGAGTTTCACAGAACTGACGAAACAACAGACGACCGATTGGTTGCTTCTCACAAAGGCTAGTGTAGTCCCTCTCTGAGAGCATTAAATAGGCAGAGAGACAAGAGAAAGACAGTTAAACCTATCATCGTCACATGATTTTCCTCATCTCTAATCAGTAAAGTCAGCATGAAATAGGTAATTCCAAAGTCTTTTCTTCCCTATTGTGATGTATATATATATATATAAGGTAAACGGCTTCTTGAACAAGAAAAAAATACTTGATTTTGTCCATCAGGAAAACCTCATAGGAGCTTCCATGGGAATAAACTGAAAAATCGAAAGCGATTTAACCCTCTGGGGACTGAGGTGTTTTAGGGCCCTTGAGATGTTTAGACATGTAACTCATATGGTTCATATCATCTTAACATCAGACTGACCATGTGACCACTGCCTAAACTGCAGTCTGAAACATCAACCAGGGGTGTGTTTCCCGTACAACGACGTAACTCGCTGCTTCTCTATCATAGTACAATGCGCTAGTCACGACTGTTTCCCAAAATCATATTGTCGCAAAGTGGTCATTTAACCATGTTGGTTAATGATGTCACGCAGGTGTTGGAGTAATAACTTATTTTAATTTAACCTTTTTGAGATCGAATTAACGAAGGGGCCCTGTTTTAACGATTTGAAACGCAAGTATCAAGCGCGAAGCGCAAGTAACGGCGGGATAAATGACTCTTGCGCCCAACGCAAGTTTAAAATGGGTTGGTCCGAAGTAGCCTCATTATTCATAGGTGTGGTTTGGGGCGTAATGTGAAATAAATCAATCAGAGCGCCATCCAACATATTTCCAGTGATCCAATGATTTCTCTCATGTGTTAATATTTTTCCTTGTTATAATGTATGATTTGCAAAAATAAAAACTGCTGCATCTGTGTTGATGAGAGAATCAAAGTGTATGCGCGTTGTGCACCTGCTATATAATAGCCAAGCATGCGCGCTTAAAATAGCATTATGAACAATGCACAACGTGCCACTGACTTTAGACTAGGTTTTTTTCTGGTCAGTTGTGCAATTGTTTTCTGGAACTGCAAATTAGCACCAGAGAGTGTTTGCGCCGAAACATGCCTCTTTTTTGCGCCGATCCGCCCAGGGAGCGCAAGTTCATTTCCAAGTTTACCGACGTGTGTCTTTGGAGGAAAAGCCTGCTTTGCGCGGGTGCAAAATAGGAATGATATATGCGTCAGTTTTGCGCCGGGTGCAAGATAGGTCCCTAGATGTTTTCATATAAACTACAGACATGTCATCTGAGGACTATTTCTCTATTTTTTCAGTTAGATTTGGGAGTTAATCGTTAATTTAACAATATCATGCGAGCAATTGTTGATAAAGGAATTTTTTGCACAATATTGGGAATATTTACATTTTAAAGCATGAAGGCGAGTCAGCGGATATCACATAAGCAATGTGTAAACTTATGGAGTTATGGCGGTGGAGAAGTCTGAAACAATAATTTTCCTCGCAGCTCGCAGCAGATCGGTTATGGCGTGATGTGCTATAAAAATTTAATTGTAGCTAATTGCCCAATAATTTTATAATGAAATTAATAATAATAGGCTTAATTTATTAGGTCAGCTGATGCTGATCATCTTATGATCCACAGCTGATCATCGTCTATCGGCACAACCTGACACGGGGGACCCCCTCCAACAAGCGGGTTCGGACGCATTCCACCACATGTCCATCGACACTACAAAAGCAATCCGGTCAAATGTGCTTTCGACTACCTTTGGAAGTGGTTGAAAGGGACAAGCTCAAAACTTTTTAGACCCCGTTTAAGCTTGTATTTAGCGTTTTTCACTTATGATCGGATCAGCGAAAAAAGCAATCTAAATACCAGGTGTAAACAGGCCAATGGACTCAGTAAAGGAAGAATACAGAATATATTAGATACTTTTAATACAACGTTAATTTTATGTTAGATAATAATTTCTCGACATATCTAATAGGACTCAGATTAAACATGACATTTGTGCCTCTAATTTAGAAATAAAAACACCAGACACAAAACTGTACTGCATTCATAGAATGTGCCAGGCAGGATGGAAAATCATGAAAAACATAATTCTGACTGATTGAGGTGCAAAGCCCTTCAATTACATTTTTGTAGACCTTAGGGAAAAAATAAAATGTTTTAATACATGATATATGACCCCTTTTATGAAATATTTCCTCTATATACACACAAAAAGTGCAAAACTCAGCATACAGCCACAACACTAAATCACAGTGATGCTGAGCAGGGCGCTCAAGCTGAGCCCTTTGCTGCAGGACTCTCTGGAACGTTATAGGCCTGGTGCATTCTGGGCCAAGAGGAAACAGCCAGGACTTCCTCAGTGAGCCAAGGTCTACAGCTGTCTGACGCAAACACATACACACACACACCTGCCCACACACCAGCATAAATTTTTAACTGACAGAAACATTCTAAACCATGTAAACCTTTTAATGAGGAATACACTTTGTTTAGAGAACCACTAAATAATAATAAATAAATATTTTTATATGTAGTGCAACACGTAGAAAAAATGCATTGTGAATTAATTACTTATGGATTACAAATACAGCATAATTGCATCTGCAACTAACTATTTCACTTAATTTAATGGAATCAATTAACTATTTAAATCAGTGCATTCATATAAAAAAAATAATGACAGAATTTTAATAGCTGATAATGGCCAACATTATAAATCTGATAAAAAATCAAATATATATATATATATATATATTTGAATTCAAGTTCCCCAAGTTGATGTAGATAAATCTAAAATGTATGCTAAACAAGGTTTCTAGGTATCAGCCTATCAGGGCAATGCTTAAATAACATCAAACAGCACTAATGAGAGAGGATTTAGCTTCCATAATTAGATTTTAACCACAAAAAAAAAAAAAAAAAGATCAGAGGGTATCCAGACTGCACCTGGTCCTTGCATGACTTGTATCTATACAAATACAAACAAACTGGTATTTTTAATATCTTGAATCTGGGGCTGTCAATTTAATGCAATTAACTAAATGAAAAAAGTGAATTATTCATGCCCCCTAACCCAAACATCAGATCAATTCAACATTAAAGTACCACGTTTTTGTGAGTCCACATGCAACGTGCCTGCATAGACCAGTGATAGGCTTATGCTCAATGACACAGAAATAAAACAAACTATATTTTGACTTTTAGCACTATATTTTGTAATGTCTGTTCAATGATTTAAACACTTGCCACAATAATGTAGGCTAATGTGTTTGAATTGATAGAATTTCTCATTAAATATTTATGTAGTTTTATTGATTGCCAGCCCTACTTGAAATATAAGGTACATTCTGCCAAAGCTGATTTCTGTATGCGCTCTTTCACACATCTATCTTACCAATAGTGCGTCTAAGTTCCTCACACAGACTGATATGAGGCAGTTTGAGCATCTCCTTCCATTTCTTGCTCCGCCCATTCCGTTTCCCTCCCCCTCCTATAAGAAATAAAGAGAGAAACAAATAAGATAAACTCAATGCAAATTACAATACAATTGTAATTCGGCTATTTACTTTTATTTTTCAGTCTCTAGCCATGGTTAAAACACATAAACACAGAGTGTGCACACATTCCACATGAGTGTAAAAAAATACACTCTATATATTAATTATTAAATATATTAGAATTTCTATGTAATATTAAAATTAATAAGCCCTAGTAATAACCTGTCGAAACACAATAATATTTAGCAGAACGAGAGAAAAGAAACACGAGGATGACATAAGAGAAAAGGCATTTTAACACACTACAGACAAAGTCAAACAACAATAACAACTGTTTTCCAGAAATCCCCTTTTCAGTCTCCAATCACTTTTCATTCTTCCACACATCTGGTAATCAATGCTATTATTTCTGAATGCACATTGCCTTAGAGAGATCATGACAGCTGGAAAACGTTGAACCTGTAAGATAATATGAAGTAATCATACCATATTTTCATATAATTGTTAAATGCAAAACACACAAGGAGCGTACAAGAGAGTAATCAAAGGCTTGCCGTCTTGAGGCCAAAAATGTAGAGAAAGCATTCGTCGTACCCAGGAAAACAGTTTTCCTCAAACTGAGGAATGAGAAGAGTTTATCCTCCAGGATTTACTGTAATTTCAGTGACTGCAAATTCCATCCACATTACAGACAGACTTACAAGTCATGCTCTTGAAAATACACACACACAACGAGAGAGAGAACAGAAATTACCCTTGGGCTAGAAAACATTTAGAGTGATTACTTAGTGTCTTATTATCCGTGTTTCCATCCAAGGACTTTTTGGCAAAAAAAAAAGACAAGGTTTAGCTCATTAAAAAGTTTACCAATATAGCAGATGGAAATGCCAATTATCAATAATTATTTGCATATTTCGACAAAATCTTTAACTTAACTTTAGCGTAAAAATTGTATGTAAATACTTCAAAAATCGTGAAAAACAGTAGCTTTTCCTTACAACAGAAACAAAAAGAGTGTGTATGTATGTTTTTGAGTATGCGCACTGTATGGTTGTGTATGATTTGGCAATTGGGGACAGCCTGCGAGTGTGTGTGCGTGCGGGTGTGAGCGTTATTGTAAATACACTACTTGACAGTTTCATGCTGCTGTGTTCAGATTTACGTTTTGTTTGACTATATAACATTCAAGAAGTGTACATTCTTGGAGCAGATCAAATAAAAAGGGTGCTCATATATACGACTGCTTGTATTCATTGCCGAAAATTTGCAGAAATACAATGCATCATAATGCATTGTACAGCATTGTGATATCGAATCAAATTGTTAAGACAATAATCATAATCAAATTGAATCGTGAGACCAGTGACGATTCATACCCCTATATCACATGACAGAATAAAATTTTAAAAAAATCATGTGTTCTGTATTCATGGTGTTGCTCCCGTTACAGCACTGTTTCCCTGTTGCTCGAAAAGGTGCATTAAATCTATTATATTCATATTATTAAATTACTATTGGTAAGAATAAGACGTGTTACCTCTCAAACGTCATTCATCCTTATTTTTGTCATTTTGTCTTCACCAATAAAAGTTAATCAGAAAAGTAATAGCTTGGCAATATAAAATACAATATAAATATATAAAATATAATATAATGCCTGAAACAATCTCTGAAACTTGTATAAAAATGGGCCGTCTGTCAAATGAAAGAAGGCTGTTGAAGTTTCCAATGCTGACAAAAAATTTTTAAATACACAACTTGTAAATTCTGTACCTGAATAAATAAAATTGATTTAATAAAATCACAACTTCAAGGGGAGAAGCTGGCTACTTGACAAATGAAAATCAAATCAGGAAAATAAAGTGAGATGGTCCTCACTGCAGAACATGAAATCCACGGGGAGGAGTCGGATCCAGATCCAACTCCTCCCACCTTACATATACCTAAACCTACCCAACTCCACCCCGATCCCTAAACCCACCCCTAAACCTACCCAACTCCACCCCGATCCCTAAACCCATCCCTAAACCTACCCAACTCCACCCCGTTTCCTAAACCCACCCCTAAACCTACTCATCTCCACCCCGATCCCTAAACCCACCCCTAAACCTACTCATCTCCACCCCGATCCCTATTCCCTAAACCCACCCCTAAACCTACTCATCTCCACCCCGATCCCTAAACCCACCCCTAAACCTACTCATCTCCACCCCGATCCCTAAACCCACCCCTAAACCTACTCATCTCCACCCCGATCCCTAAACCCACCCCTAAACCTACACAGCTCCACCCCCTGATCCCTAAACCCCCCCTAAACCTACCCAGCTCCACCGCCTGATCCCTAAACCCACCCATAAACATACCCTGCTCCACCCCCTGATCCTTAAACCCACCCCTAAACCTACCCAACTCCACCCCTCAGATCTGGATCCGACTCCGCCCCCTAGATCTCGTGTACTGCAATGAGTTGCTACTGAATAAAGTGAGTTGAATCCAAAAAGCTCTAAACCCATTTTAGAATTGTAAAGATGGCAGATGTGGACCATTTAAAAAAGTTAAGTATAGGCCTACACAAAAAAAAAAAAAAAAAAAAAAAAAATTAGCAGTGTAAGACTGGAAAAACTGGAAAAACTGTAAGAGAGGGCAACTCTCTGAGTAAACAAAGGAAATTAACATTTGAACTCTCCCTTGTGAAGTTAGCATCACCATTGGAGACACAAGTCTCACCTTAGAATACATCTATTCTGGATCTTCATGGTTTACTGTGAATAATTATTATACAGTATTATGCATGTTTGGTATCATTTGAAATGTCTCAGTGCGACTGGTACAAATGTCTCATCCCCAATGAAGTAAACCAAAAGGTAATAAAGTTCTTAAGGGTTTAGAGATAACTTGCACACAGACGAGGGTGTTTCTTCAAGGCAAATAGCATTCTGCTCCCAAAAGGTCTAAACTCTAAATGCAAATTCCCATTGCTAGCAAATGTTTCCATGTGAAAGAAGTTTCTGTCTATATAAAGAAATGCAACACGAGGCTAACTCAGGGCGATTTGTAACTCAAATTAGCCTGTGATGCGGAGTGTATGCAGATTTGCATCTTCTTTTGAATTTTTTTTTATCATTGGGCAGATTTAGACAGGCTTACAGCAGCAATTAGATTTTTTTTTTTTTTTTTTTTTTTTATCGATTTGATGTTAGTTCTCTGAAACCAGAACGGATAACTGGTTTGAATGATCCGTTCTCCACCAAGTCAAAAGCATGATTGGCTTGACTGAATGTGAAAGTGTTACAGGGATAGTTCACCCAAAAAAGAAAATTCAGTCATTTAGGGCCCATTTACACCGTTTTCAAATAAAAAAAAGAGAGCTTTTTATGCATTTTGGCCATTCACATGACAATGGCGTTTTGTGGGATTTCAAAGTGCAAGTTTTTGAAAACTACTGTTAGGCTATCTCTCCGTGTAAACTCCAAAAACGTAAATATGTGAAAACGGTGACATCATGCATGTCTGTAGGCGCGTAATTTTCCTTTACGACATCGCCAACTACTGGCCTGGTAGCATAATACAGCGTTTTTAGTGGTTTTCACAAATTCTTTTTGAAAAACAATGTTCAAAAAACTTTTCCTTTTTTAGTACAGTGTTGCTGTGTAAACGTACACTGACTTACCCTTAAGTTGTTCTATACCTGCTGAGTTTCTTTGTTCCTGCTGAAAACAAAAGATGATATTTTGAAGAATGTTGGAAACCAAACAGTTGCTGGTCCCCATTGAAAAAAAAAAAAAAATACTATGGAAGTCAATCGGGACCAGAAACTGTTTAGTTACCAACATTCTTCAAAATATCTTATTTTGTGTTCAGCAGGAACAACTTGAGGGTGAGTAAATGATGACAGAATTTTCATTTTTGTGTGAACTATCCCTTAAAGTTAAGTAACTACGATTAATTTAGCAACTAATTTAGTGGCGTAAACGCGCAAGAGATCACTTCCCGCACCCTCAGATCTTAGACGTAGTTACAAGAGTTAAAAACAATATAAACACAGTTTGTTTTCTAACACAAACCACTCGTTTCGTGTCTTAGTCATTAAATCATGTTTAATTTGGACTTCTCTGTGCATGCTCTTTGAGGTGGTGACCATAGACCTCCATTATATGACTGACAGACAAGAACGGTTTGACCTAAAAATATCAAAATTGAAACTACTGCGAAAAGAAAGACACCGACATCTTGGATTCCCTTGAGGTAAGCTAAAACATACCAAAAATTAATTTCAAAGTGAACTATCCCTTTAAAATAATCTACATATACAACAGTCTCTCTAAAACATAATCTAACATGTTAATTAACACAGCACAGATGCACATAGTCCAGATGTGCATTCTTGCATTTGATTATACATTGACAACATATCACTCACTCAATACTAATGCAATAACATGCACACACGCACACACAGCCACTGAGCTGTTCGACCGGTCAAACCCTCACAGATAATACACATCTGTTCGATCTACTGTAAAATCTACAAGGACAGATATGAGCAAATGCTGAAGTGAGACAAAGAAAGAGACAATAATAAACATCCTGGTCAAGACTTCATTTCACAAGTCAAATGTCTGTGTAAGACTCGTAGTAGTTTTTGGAAACGCTAATGTAAAGCTAGACAAGCATATTTTCTGTATTTACATAAAGGCACAACAAGATAAACAGGAAGAAGAGCAAGATGACTGGCTGAAAACAAGAAAAACACTCTTTCACTCTGAATCAATTTGCCTGCAGACAAATTTAAGTTCTACAAATACTTTTTCCTCATTATTCGACACAAACAAACACCTAAAAAAGAAACACAATGTTTATGCTGTTTCAGCATTCCTCAAAATGTATTTGGGAAGTTGACATGAGATACATTCGGAAAGTTGGCATGTCCTACTGTACTCAATCTAAAACCATTTTAAACAGCATTGTGCTTTTAATAAAAATTCAGCATTTATGAGCTGATATTAATTGCGAGATTATAGCAACGTGTTGTTTAAAAAAAAAAATATATATATTAAGAGTAAAAATTTCCAGATACACAATCTATCCTTTCCTTTGTACATTCGTAAACCTAAAATAATCTAAATTATACATTTTAACCAATAATAATCTAAATTGAAATAATACCAGCAAATGCTAAATACCTAAATCAATTCATGAAACCACTCCATTTGTAAGCTTTATTAATGTAATAAGCTTAGATGACCTCAGAAATGCAGAATACCTAAAGAATAGCTTTATCTTGGACAAAATAAATACTGAGCCCTATCTAAGGAAACTGTGCACAACCTTTTACTTGCTCTACAAAACAAGTAGTGAGGAACATCTAATCAACTAAACACACTCAAAGAAAAGAGAAAGCTACTGACTCAACTGTGAACAAAAAAGGCCTTATAAAGAAACTGTGGTTCTCACTCTTTTTAACTCCAAGACCACCATTGTCCAGACCATAAAGCCCCCATTCTCGTGTTGGCTAAGATAGTCCCTTAGGTACTTCTGCTGTACTGATTACAATACTGTTTGTTTTTCCATTCTTTTATTAACAGAAAATATGAGTGTTAGTTAATTAAAATAATTAACTGCAATTAACATTGTGATTTCAGAACTTTCTGTTCAGAACTGTATGTTCGGTAGAAATAACAACAACAGCTATAGGACAAGTTAAAATGATACATATGATGTCAGTTTATATGTTGATTTTAGCCTTTAGCATAAAGTCTTTTAGCATTTTAAGTGATTAAGTAAGTATGTTTTTTTAAGTCTCAAGTTTGCTGAGGCCCCCGTGGAGTATTTCATAGCTTGTCAAAATAAATAGGGCTGTCAAATGATTAATCGCGATTAATCGCATCCAAAATAAAAGTTTGTGTTTACATAATATATGTGGGTGCACTGTGTATAATTATTTTATTTATATATATATATATATATATATATATATATATATATATATATATATATATATAAATACACACACATGCATGTATATTTAAGAAAAAAAACACAGTGCACCCACATATATTATGTAAACACAAACTTTCATTTTGGATGCGAATAATCACGATTAATCGTTTGACAGACCTAAAAATAAACAACAAAAATATTATTTTAAAGATGGCATGAAATGAAAAGTCCAAATGCACAATATAGATCTTACTGTGAATGATTCATCCATGTTTCATGTAGGGCTGTAACTAACGATTATTTTTTTACGATTAGTCGATTAATCTATCAATTATTATTATCTAATTATTTTCTGGTCAGTCGATTAATCTTTTAGGTTAACTTACCAATAAATAATAACCATAACTTCTGCCATGAATCTTTCAATGTTTGAACATTTGAACATTTTCTCATAAATACACATTAAAAAAAAAAATACCAACATAAAAAATAACTAAATGCCAAGAATTAAAAGGCATCTATCAGTAATACAAATGTCGTTGTTACAAATATTAGATGTTACAAATGTTCGACTCGTCGAGACTGTTTTCCAAAGATGGCTTCTGCTTGTATACACGAAGTGGACTGTCTTTATAAAGTATCTTCTTATTAAACGGTCTGTACACTTACAACGTTCTCAATACTGCATGCTTCTATTTTGAGCCTTGTTAGTGGTAGTGATTTCTGTTTACTTATTAAATGACCCTATATACTAGCGTATATGCTAAACAGTTTTTAGAGATTAAACTCTTTGCATTCGATTATCATGAAAACAAATCCCAGAGAACGTTTGACTAGGGACCGATGTGTTATTAGACCAAAGGTTCCTTTGGCGCCGGAGTTCTCCTTTAAGTGCTATCAAAGTGTCTTGCACGAACTGAGACGAGAGATGTATCAACTCATCTTAGTTTTGGGAATAACATAGTTTAAAACGGTGAATAATAAATTATGCTATTGACATTGTGTTTTTGCAGTGTGTGTGTATTCGCAGATTATTGTTATGATTCCAATGGCTTAATTTAAATTGAGCAGCCATAATGCTGTGGTTAAAGGCATGATTTCCATTACACGAGAGTAGATGTTAAAACTTCAAGCATTTAAGCATTTATTTATTTTGTTGCATGTATTTTGCAGTACAATCCATAAATGTTCATAAAGAGTGGTGAAAATTGATAAGCCATAGCTTATGGATCCAGTGATTTACCCACAGCATTTATATAGGGGAATGTTCAACAAACATATTCATTAGCTAACATGAAAGCAACAATAACTAAAGAAAAAGAAAATAGGCAAACGTGCATGCATGCATGCAGGACAGCTGTATTTGCCAACTATGAAGGTCTGAACACAGTCCCACCTTCCACATTCTGAACATTCAAAGAAAGGAAGAACAAACTATTGAATAAGTTACATGCTAATGAAGAACAGTTAATTGAGTTGCAATGTATATGAATACATTTCTCTTTCCCATTAGCCAGTTTGGCCTTCATCCCTACCTACTGCTCTCCATCTAATGTAATCATATTAGAAAATAAATGTCACAATAGTATTACCTTTTTACAGTAGCCAAAGACCAATTTAACACATAATTACCCCTTCTCCTCTTTATATAATAGTGTTCCTTTCTTGAGCAGCTGTCAGCATATTGGTTATCCTGCAAAGTTTTTGATTTGGCTAGCTTTCATTGCATGTGGTAGTATATGGCCTAACAACGACACAAATAATTACACTTAATTTATAGACCTTTTTTATCTGTTCCTAACGGATATCAGACGACAACAATGAAAGCACATGATGTGATGAATAGAGCCCGAATGATATGGATTTTTGGGGGCCGTTTCCGATACCGATTTTAAAAAAAAGCCAGATACCGATATATCGGCCGATATTATTTACGTGTGTATATATTATAATACAGTAGTAATGTATGTGTATTATAGTATGAATATGTTAAAGGATTAGTTCACTTTTTAAAAAAATGTTTTGCTGATAAATTACTCATTTTATCCAAGAAATCAATGTCTGTCTTCAGTCGAAAAAGAAATTAAGGTTTTTGAGGAATGTAAGTGAGTAAATTATCAGCAAAAAAATAATGATATATTGAGTTTCATGGTACCAGTAAAATGCCAGAACTGGCATAATTCAAATTCAAATTTATATTACATAAAAAAGAGAACCAAACCCATTTTATTTATAAAACTCATAGACCATTGTGTCATATTTCTTTTGTTTATGAGGTCAGCAAAATACTAAACAATAAAGCATTTCCTATTGTTTTAGAAGGGGTCATGCTATTCATGTGAGCTGGCAAATGATTTAGAGGTTAGTGATGTCGGCCTATTTGAAAATTAGCCAGATAATATCCGTATGTATTAATTCATCATCCATATCATATGTTCTGCTTATTTCTGTAACACAACTTGTGGTTGCACTTGCCACTCAGTGTTCAGGACTTTAATCACTAACAACAAAGTGTTCTCTACATGTCCAATACAAGACATTAGATACACAACATTTAAGTTCATGCTCACACTGAGCAACTTACATTTTCAATTCTTATCAACATCCCCAGTTACATCCATGGGTTGGTCCCCAGTTGATCCGTAACACCTGTTTCAGATGACAGTTTGCTGAATAACTTACTGTTCGCAACACTCTTGAAATATTATTAGTTAATTATTTAAAGGCACAGTTATCCCAGCTCATAGTACTCAGTGCTTTCTATTTTAATTTATATCCAAATTTTTGATTTTGGTTTCTTGAGGGCATCTGAAGCCATCTATTAAAAGTTGTATGCACATCATATAAAGTTGCGATGAATCGGAGGTAATTTCTTCTTCCATATTGTGACGTGCATTTGAGTGTTATTATTGAAAAGGAAAAAAATTTAGGGAGGGGAATTAGTTCTATCCATCGGTTTTTGATTGGATTTTGAGATGTGGGTATTGCACTCATGAGCTTGCAGGTGTTTAAAAGTCACCATGAAATCAAAGTTAGCAATTCTTGTTTTTTTAATGGAATAATGTAGTATTTATTATAAGTGATTTATAAGTGCACATAATATTTTTTTGATCACGTTCCCTCATAATCTTGTTATAATCAGTGTTAACTGGCGTGAGGGCGGGACAACCTGTCACTCACATGACATCACAGCAATAGCAAACCACAACCATCCAATCAATTCATGACAGACAAAATCAAGTCCCATCCTACATTTTTTGTTGTTCGAAAAGCTGTGTCCTTCAGATATTAATTGTTCACAATAACTTATAACATGCATTAAAAAAATATTAGTTCACTTTTAAAAAAAACTTGCTGATAATTTACTCACCCCCATGTCATCCAAGATGTCCATGTCATTCTTTCTTCAGTCGAAAAGATATTAAGGTTTTTCATGTAGACATTCCAAGATTTTTCTCTATATAATGGACTTCAGTGGGAACCAAACGGTTCAAGGTCCAAAAGACAGTTTCAGTGCAAACTGTTCAAAGGGCTTTAAACGATTCCAGACGATGAATAAGGGTCTTATCAAGCGAAACGATCGCTCATTTAAAAAAAAAAAACAAAGTTATCTTTTCCCGAGTCAATTCGTTCATTTTGTTCTTTGAATGAACCAAATGACACGAAAAAAGATTTGTTCATCATTTTGATAAACGAGTTTGAACAGGAGATTCACGAACGCGCATCACAGAACAGGGCAAGGCAACCATTTGAGCTTATAAAACTTAAACTTGGTTATTTTTTTTTTTAAATGAATCGTTTCGCTTGATAAGACCCTTATTCATCGTCTGGAATCGTTTAAAGCCCTTTGAACAGTTTGCACTGAAACTGTCTTTTGAACCTTGAACCGTTTGGTTACCAGTAAAGTCCATTATATTGAGAAAAATACTGGAATGTTTTCATCAAAAACCTTAATTTCTTTTCGACTGAAGAAAGAATGACATGGATATCTTGGATGACATGGGGGTGAGTAAATTATTTGAAAATAAAAGTGAACCAACTTTAAAATTAATCATCCGAATAAAAGTTTTGATTCACAAACTTGCATTGACATGAGAGCGAGTATGCGGAGTTATGCCCATGACATAAACATAGCGGTGAAATATCGTCTGCATCCGAAATAGCATAGGCTACCAACGATATGTAGTAGGCAAAAAACATAGTATGTGACAATATAAGTATGAATGTATATGTATAAGTATTCATAAAAGAGTAGGAAAAAAGTACCCAATCAAAAGACATTACTATTTCTGGCGAGATTTCATATGATAGACACTTTAATATCCCATGAGGCCACGGGAGAGGATTTATGAATGCTGATGGTATGTCATGACAATATGGCAAATATAGTACGCCCAGATTACACACAGATAGAACATACTGTTTTAGCGATTGTGAAGTATTTACTTATTCAAAATAAGCACCAACTTAAGAGATGTGCTTTTTCGCCACTCTGTTTGCCAGTTATTATACAAAAAAGACACATTTGACCGCTCAATTATGCGCTTGACCAATCAGAATCGAGTCTTCCAATAATACCCAATTTATCACAGATAAGACCAAGTCCAGTTAGGAGCAAGCCGACCTCACTCCTATCACAGTGTACTCCTTTGTGCGCAGATAGAGGGGCAACCTTGCGGCCTAGAGCTGCAGTTCAACCTCCCTCTCAGGTGAAGAGACGGGGATGGGTGTACACTGCGGTCTCTGCGTTATGAATCCAGGGAAAATTACATAGTAACCTCCATTAGGGGTCTGACAGAGGAGACTGAGCATAGGAAGTGCGTACTAGCATACTAAATGAGATGCTATTGAACAGAGAGCACTCATTCAAGATTGTAGGGCTATACAGATGTGGCGAATGTAAGTTAGTCAGACTCAGATCCAATAAGACGCTGGATTCATGATAAAGTTAATACGGGATTCGTTTATCGATAAATGATTGCGCCATTGCCAGTCTCTTACCTTCCCTCGCCTTCAGCAGAACGGTGTTGGCCACGATATTCTCAATCTCCATTGTCAGAAAAAAGATCCCGTGCAGTCCCGATACATTTCACTTAGGAGAAAATAGACGAGGACGGTCGCGCTGTTGGTGGTGGTGGTGATGATGAGGATGATGTTCGGTGGTGAGGATGGTTATGATCGGCGTGAATTTGGCGTTGGCACATTGCAGGTTAATTGTATTTCTCCATATCTCGCTGTTGAACCCCCCACCTTTCCGCTCGCCGTGGACATGTAATGTAACGTTACTCTCTCCCCCCCTTGTTAGCATTCAGTGCTCAAGCAGTCCTTCCTGTCTCGAGCGAGCTCTCGCTTACACCGTCAGCTCTGGAGGAGGAGGGATCATCTTACAACCAGAATGTAACCTAACAGTCTCGCTCTCTATCTGATTGTCAGCTTTTATAATATTTGCGAAGAGCCTACTATTTATAAAACATCACGTTTCTCACACACATTTATCGTTTACCCAGCAACAACAAGGCAGACTATTGTGAACAAGTTCATCATCTCAGTAACGTTACAGAAACTTCCAGATAAGCTGGCTACAGATTTTTATTTTTATTTATTGTTGGGAAACTGGGTAACTATGGATGTTACTGATGTTAGCATTACATTAATTACATTAAACAAAGTGTAGCTAACTAAAAGACTTTACACTAGCATGAAAGAATCTAATATAGGCCTAATTAGTTACTATCTTTATTAATTTTAGTTTAATTTTACTGTTGTATATTTTTAAGGTGAAAAACAAACAAACAATTAATTCACATCATTGGTTCTTGAACAAAGGGGACGAGGTCCACTAGGGGGCCTCAGCAAACAATATACAACATTTTGACATTTAATTTTAATTTGTCCTGTGAACTGTTTTTATTAAAGAACATACGGTTCTTAAAACTTGTGGAATCAAAAAAATGAATCATGGTTAAATTACACTCCTATAAAAGTTTGCAAACAAGCAACATTGTCATCATTACAGCAAAAGTTCTAAAGGAAATAATCAGTGTTGGGTTTTATGTTTTACTAAGTAATGAATTAATGACTTTTCCCTTTGAAAAACTAAAGTCAGAGATTACTCTTAATCTTCTGGAATTTAATTACAGTTATTGCAGATGTAATTGCATTAAATACTGACTGTTGAACAATTATAAAACAATAGTGTAACCTTCTCCCTTTAAATACTTTGGTCATTTCAAGAATAATTTATGCAATTTTATATTATGTATTAAATGTGTTTTAGAAAGTAAGTGGTAATAAGTAATTCAATACTGTTTAGAGAGAGTAATCTAATTACTGTTGAAGACGTAATTAGAAACTTACACTGGAAACAATAACTATATATTACTCAAAAAAGACAATGTTGTTTAAAATCAATTTTACTCATCAAGACATTTTTGCAATTTGAATTGCTAAGGATAAGATTATTCACATAATACTTTTGCACCTATATGCTTTCAGAAATTCGAAATAACATGTTATATGAACCTCATTAATTATCTAAGTTGATTTGAAAAAATTGAAAAAAAGTTGTGATAAATCATGAAAACATTTTTTAACAGTGTACATAGTTTTTAATGGTCTGTAGTTTAGAGAAAGATCAACATTGAACTCAATTAACTATATGTAGATCATGAGGATTGACTGCACATATATGAGTTTTATTTAATGAAGGACGTGATCTTTGGTATCACTGCTGTGTCTGGGAATTTTTAGGGTGAGATCTGTATGATAACTGCAGTGATTTGCTGACTCATGAGGTGATTGTGCATGGATGACCTTAATGCAGAACAGTGAGGTGGTCGCAAGGCCTTGGATTTCCACCGCCCTTGGGGATATTACAGCCTGCTTCACTCTTGCACAAGGACACACAGATACAGCCTGTCTAGACAGCGCACTCAGCTGTCTGATATTCCAATTAATTGGCTGAGACACTGCACTAAATAAGCTTCCATAATAACCATAATACACACTAGACTCCCAAGCTTACCTGAATTTAGTGTCTCTGCAAACTAAAAGTTTTATGGCATGAAATACTGTAGAAAGCAAAGCTTCAATTCAGTCCACTTATTAAATTTCAGCCACGAGAATTGACATAATCAAAATAGATGCTGAGTATTGCAGTGTTCTTATTCAGTATTTGTGACCCACTAAATGTGACTTTATTTACCAAAAAGCACATATTATGGCAGCACTTTGCTTCTTCAAAAATGGACAAATGTTGAATATATTCACCTTGTACACCAAAAACATAATGTAGCACAGAATCAATGATTTTCTTGTACTATTGGCACATCAACTAAGTTTTGATGTGTAGCTTTTGTTTATGTCGCATCATTATACTAATCAGTTTATTTCATATCTGGGCCTTGAGATTTGGTGACTTTTATTTTGAAATTGTAGACTTGCCTTTGTCAAATGGGTGTGGTAGTAGCAACTGCATCTCTAAAGTGGCAGCCACAATTAAATTGTGATTAATTAAATGCTCACATGGTACAAGGACAGTTCAGAACGTGATAATACAACTACATGCCCCTCTGAAGATTATTCTTTCTTTCCCCACATGGATTTTTTTCAAAGAACAAGCCATGTGATTTTGAGTTTCATATTTTATTCAGAAGTGCTGCTGCAACCGAGAATTAGACTTTGACATTTCTAATCACACAATTTAAAAGCGTAAATAAAAAGAAATCATGTATGATATTACATGATTTCACTCTAAATAACATAAAGCATTTATATATGTATATATTTAATTTATTTTTTCCTTTTTCATAATAATGATTTACATCATAATAGACATGCAGCTATTATCATTATAAAAAAATCGTCATTTTACAAGTCATATCATCAGTACAGTCAACCAGATACGCTTAATTTAGCGCTAATTATGGAACCTTTATTTTGAAGAATTGTGTTATGACATAATTAATTTGGCCGGAAGTGACTCTCCAGTCTTTATTTCTAGACGAGCGCTCGTCCCGTTATTCGCTGTTATTATTATTATCATCAATAATTATTTAGATTTTTCGAGGCAAATTACTTGTTCCGGTGAAACAGGCAAAGCCCGTGTGGCATTGCCCACAAGTCCTTAGAAATGTCATAAACATGGAGTGAAAGGACAGAGCCAGGTTTCCAGTCGGTGGGCGATTTTTTTCTCTCTCCGTCATTAGTAAAACCGGGAGGAATTTATCTAACGCAAGTATGTCAGGAAACCACTTTAACGTGCACGAAGTGGGCTGTTGCATCAAATACTTCATATTTGGATTTAATATTATATTTTGGGTGAGTTATCCATTTTTGACATTGTTTGCGTGCTGCTCTTTTTCTTTTCTTTTTTTCGCACGGGGTTTGCATTAAACCAACCTCTGGCTGTTTGACACAGCTTTACCTCAAATCCTAGTGAGCTGTCTACCTAGACAGCATTGACAAATATTTCAGACAGAATCAAACGTTCTAGATTTACATATGAAGCCCCAAACCTGTGTTTAATGTTCGTTAGCTTATCTTTCAAATGCTACCACACACTAAAGTACACTCGAAAGGAGCTTATCTTGGACCTTCTAAACGCGCTTATGACTCCAGAAATGCTTTTAAATCGCTCCGACTGCACTTATTGTAATATAATAATGCTCAAACGTTACAAACACTCTTTGAATAAAAGTAATTCAGAAAAGCTGTTAAAGCATTCCAATTTGCAAATGCACCTATGATGCTCTAAAGTTCATAACATGCTTATGATCGCCACTAAAATGCTGTCAACTTTTCCAATCATGCTGTCTATGCAGGCAGCTCAGTAGGTTTTGAGACACAACCCATGTGACAGGTGGTTTGTGCTTTGTCCGTATTGGAGGTCAATCTATGGAAGCCTATTTCCACCACATAAGAAAAAAAAATCAAGTCATAATTTTATGTCATCATAATGTAATAAATTGGTCGTAATTGTACTTGTAAATAACATCTTAAAGGGATAGTTCACTTTGAAATTAATTTTTGGTATGTTTAGATTACCTCAAGGGTATCCAGGATGTAGGTGTCTTTGTTTCCACACCACAGTATTTTCAATTTTGATATTTTTAGGTCAAACCGTTCTTGTCTGTCTGTCAGTACACCTGTAAATAACATCTGTACATTAATAACTTGATTTGTGAATTTTGAGATTAAAAAAATCCAAATTATGACAGTAATTTCAATTTATGCAATGACTTATGCAAATCATTTTGACATATGTCTTAATTATAACATTAATTCATAAATCTGAGATAAAATATAAAAAGTATAACATACTAGGTAAAAATTATGACTACTGTAAAATGTAATTGAGATTGAATAAATCAAAATGACAAGATAAAAAGTCATAATTCACTTTCTGTCATAATAATTATATAATAATAATTTCTATTCATGTCATAAAATAGACTTAGTGTGTCAACTTTTTATGTCAAGTTGTCAACTAAGACTATGTCTCATAATTGTGGCTAGACTTTTTATGTCATAATTATGAGATAACATGTAAAAAGTATGGCATACCAATTGATTATGACTATGGTAAATCGTAATTATGAGATTAATAAATGTATGAGATAAAAAGGTGAAGTTCACTTCATGTCATGATTAACACTGTATCTATACTATATATTTCTAATAATTATGATTTACAAAAGCAAGATTTCCTTTTCTTATGTGGCAGAAATGGGATTCCATAGGAATGAATGTGAATGTAACCAAAAACTAAATTTATTTTCTAAAGCAATGTATAGTGCTAACCTGATCTCTCACTCTGTCTGACACACAATACTCACCCTTTAGCTGCTGGGAGTGGCGTTCCTGTCCGTGGCTCTGTGGGCCTGGAGTGAAAAGGTGAGTGAAGCCCATCTTTTCACGAGCACTTCATATATCAATCTAACAAATCAAGTGAGATCTTGAAATTAAGTTAATGTCCTCACTTTTATTCCTGTTTGTCTTTCCA
This sequence comes from Pimephales promelas, assembly GCF_988280905.1. NCBI lineage: Eukaryota > Metazoa > Chordata > Actinopteri > Cypriniformes > Leuciscidae > Pimephales > Pimephales promelas. The sequence goes on along the minus strand of NC_142774.1, from coordinate 34,435,695 downwards.
TCAGGGTGTCCTCTCCAACATATCCTCCATCACAGACCTGGGTGGGTTTGACCCAGTGTGGCTGTTTCTTGTGGTTGGAGGGGTGATGTTCGTGCTCGGGTTCGCAGGATGCATCGGTGCTCTGAGGGAAAACTCCTTTCTTCTTAAGTTTGTATGTCCTATTTTGTTTTTACCAATGAGTTCAAGCAAAAACTCTAAGCAATGTGTATTTAGTGCACCTACCATCTGCCATTGAAGTCATGTGACAGTGGTGTAGTCTGTTTATAGCCTGCTTTAGCTTTGTTTGTATTTTGGCTTAAAATTGTGTTAATTTGTAAATATTATCATGATGAACAAAATATGCAAGAATCATAAACGTTTGTTGGTCACAGCTTTTTAATTAAGAAGCCAATGGAAAAATCCTATTGGGCTTTTTGTTGAGTAAACCAGAGTAATGCTAACTTCTAGGTTGGGCTACAAAAATACACAATCACAAACGAATAGTGTTAAATTTTTTGGTACAGTTTGGTTTTTAGGCTTTCAGGCATAAATTAATTTCCTTGTTATGACACTCGGCATATATTTAGTAATCTTTATCTGTCTACTGTGCAAATGCAGCTTCTGTGCCCCATTTTGCAATGTAATGGGGTGAAAGTTGTTACAGAGATTTGCAAGAATGTAGGATGGTTGCAATTATTACATTGACGTCATGACTGCCTGTCAGATAAAAGGCCCATTCACAGCAATAAAGATAGCAATGACTATATTAGTGTCCTCCACACCAACACACAATATCTTTGTTTATTTTGCACACACTTCAGGGTCATTCCCTGTCAAATCAACCAAATTTAATTTGTACTGTTCATATTTTTTTGTGAATAAAGACAGATAAATAGTGACTAAGAAAGCCTAAGAGAGAGAGAGAGAGAGAGAGAGAGAGAGAGAGAGATAGATAGATAGATAGATAGATAGATAGATAGATAGATAGATAGATAGATAGATAGATAGATAGATAGATAGATAGATAGATAGATAGATAGATAGATATTAGGGCTATCAAACGATTAATCGCATCCAAAATAAAAGTTTGTGTTTACATAATACAGTATATGTGGGTGCACTGTGTATGATTATTTTATATATATATATATATATATATATATATATATATACAAATACCCACACTTGCTTTTATATATTTAAGAAATATTTTCATGTATATACTGTATATAGATTTATATATAATTTATATTATATATAAATATAAACATTTTACATATAAATAACATTTTCTTAAATATACATGCATATGTGTATATACAGTATATATATATATATATATATATTATACACACACACAAAATAATTATACACAGTGCACCCACATATATTATGTAATCACAAACTTTTATTTTGGATGCGATGAATCACGCTTAATCATTTGACAGCCCTAATATATATATATATATATATATATATATATATATATATATATATTAGACTATTTAGAAAAGATGGTGGCATCATTATTTTATATTTACACAGAGATTGGTGGGTCTATTTAAAATCTGTTGACTTTGTTGCAATATATGCCAAAGGTGACATGGGGGGGAAAGCTTTTTGGGGGCTTTTTTTGCCCTGAGTTAGCATGCTTGTAACTCAATAAGTATTAAATATATCTTAATATCCTTTTAGATTTACATTTATTCATTTAGCTGACGTTTTTATCCAAAGCGACTTACAATTGCTATATATGTCAGAGGTTGCACGCCTCTGGAGCAACTAGGGGTTAAGTTAAGATTTTGGGTTTTAAAATACATTTGTTTTGTTATCTTCACTTTTAAGGTCCTACATGGTTCAATCCCAGATCTAAATGCAGCTCCATGAGTAAATTGGTCAATTGTGCACATTTTCAAAAACCAAATGTGGGTCACTTTGCCTACAGCTGGTACTTTTTTCGTTTAGAAATTACAAATAATGTTGAAACTAGAAATGTATCTATTTTTTTTTTTCCGATCAACACAATTTCATAGAATATACCTACTGTGCAGACAAAAGTGAATAGAGAGTGCAAGTGTGTAAATTTGTTTTTGAATGGCTGGATATGGATGGGTGGGATAGACTGGGCTTGAAAGTGTGTGAACTTCCTCTCCCACAGGTTCTGGTCGTCTGTGTTACTCCTTTCAAATGAGAGAGGATGCTGTGAGAGCTTTGTGGGAATGTCAAGAATGGTATTGCAAAAGTATTACAAGAGGCCCATTTCCTCTAGGGTTCTTAAAACATCTGGAAACACCAGATGAACTAACTGTGATGTCACTCTGGAAGTATTCATTACGGTCACAGTGACAAATCACCGCTCACTGTTCTTGTGTGTGCAGTTGGAGATGAGCGTTGTGAAAATATGTGAATGTTTTGAGACGGGAAATAAGAACTACGTCATCTCTTTAAAAAAAAAAAAAAAATGAACATTCCCCTGTAAATGTGTCAAGGGATGTTGGCAGGGTTAGGTATCATAAAACAGAGAATGTTAACTGAGTTTAATCTATTGTGGGAAAGAAACACGTTCTTTATTCAATAGAGACCCTTAGGGCAGATATTATCCATCATGAGTTGTGTAACCCAAACTCTACTGTCCTCTTCCGCAGTTTTCCGTTTTTCTGGGAATCATATTTTTCCTGGAGTTGACAGCGGGAGTCTTGGCGTTTGTCTTTAAGGACTGGATTAAAGACCAGCTCAAGTTCTTCATCAACAACAATATTCGAGCATACAGAGACGACATTGACTTACAGAATCTTATTGATTTCACGCAAGATTATGTAAGGACACACTGGCACACAAAACCAAACCATGAAAAGTGTATACATACAGTATATATATGTGTGTGTTGCTTATATACTTGCTTTATATATATATATATATATATATATATATGTATATATATATATACATACTGTGTGTGTGTGTGTGTGTGTGTGTGTGTGTTACCGCTTTACAATAAGGCTCCATCTGTTAACATGAGCTAACAATGAAAATACTTCTAAAGCAGTTAATGTTAATCTTAGTAGCTGAAATCTGTTCTAATCTGTAATGGCTTTCATCTATTGGTTGGTTCACACATCAGTATTCATTGCATGATTGTTTCTGCAGTGGGAGTGTTGTGGAGCTTTTGGGCCTGAAGATTGGAATCTGAATATTTACTTTAATTGTACGGACACCAATCTGAGCAGAGAGAAATGTGGGGTTCCCTTTTCCTGCTGCACCAAGGACCCTGCTGTAAGTAAACACACAGACACATGACTTCCAGTCATCTTATCACCTAGAATGTGTGATTCTTCTCCTTCCGGAAGACCTGGGAACATAAACCTACACACAAACGTACAAAACAACATTTCTCTATCTTATAATACTCAGACACTAGGATTTAATGTGGAATGTTAAGTTGATGTTTTTTAGAGGACTTAATCTAAGATTACTTCCTGTTTTCCTTCCCAAAGGAGGATGTAATCAACACTCAGTGTGGATATGACATTCGAGCGAAAGGCGTAAGTACTCTACTCCTCTGCAAAATGATATCCACCCAAAAATTCAGTCAACCCTTTTATTTACACTCAGGTCTCTACAATCTGTTTGGCTTTCTTTCTTCTGTAGAACGCAAATGGATTTAGAGAATATACATTCCATATAATTGAAGTATACTGGGACTTTTGCGCTTAAAAATGACATAAAAGTGATCCATATGCACTATATAGCAAGTTTTCTGAAGCTTACTGTGTTTTAATAGGTGGAATTGTTTTATATTTTGCATGTATTTACTTTATCTTTGGCTAACCTTGTGACCCGAGTGGAGCGATGCAACAAAAGCAACTAGAACCCATTATAATTATTACTGATGCTGTCTACACTGGATGCGACACACATGACAAATTCCTGACATACTCCAAATAGATTTGGAGTGGTAATTTTGTTGAATCCAGTGCAAACAGCCTCAAGCTGTGGTGTATAGTGTAAATGTGTGTTTTTATGTGTGAAGGACAACGAACAGAAGATGTTTATACACACGAAAGGATGTGTGCCGCAGTTTGAAAAATGGCTACAGGAGAATCTAACCGTAGTTGCCGGAATCTTCATAGGAATTGCACTTCTGCAGGTGACTAAACAATGACAATCAGTAAAATTCGCACACACATACACACACTCAGTGTGCATTTATACATGTTTTAAAGCTACACTGTGTGATTTTTACCCCCATCTAGTGGTGAAAAGGTATATGACCATCCAGTGAACATTAGTTTCTGTTCCTCTCAATTCCGATTTTGTTTTAACTCCTACGGTGGCCAATGTAGTCCAAGATTAATATGGCTTGCAGTTCGACCTCGTCCATGAGTGTTAACTCAAACTAAACGCGAAAGGCGAAGCTTGAATTAACGGGTATGTCCCTCTTTGGCTGATGTACTTTCAAGTAGGAGGGGCAACATGGCGACCGAATGGCAATGGCATATTATACACTCACGAGAATACTTTATTACTTGAACGACATAAATATACATTAATGAGCACATATATTTTTGAAAGAACTAAGTGTTTTTAGCTAAGAATAAACTAAAAGAGTTACACAGTGTAGCTTTAATGTTGTGCATGTGCCACTGTTGATAAAATGATAATGGATAATTGATAATGGAAAATTCCATTGTGCTCTGCAACAATATGAAGACCTATACAGTTCTCTCATTTTACATTTACCCTACAAAGTGATTTATTAATTCTAGGTTCTGAAACCGAACAATTATTCAAAATGTATTAAAAAAGAAACTCATAAAATTAATAATATGTCATAATATTACTGTTTTACTGTATTTTTTTATCTAATCAAATAAATGCAGCCTTGGTGAGACTTTTTTTAAATCTAACTAATTCTACCCAAACCTTTGAACAAAAATGCAGCTGGTTTGATATTACTAACAGTCTCTGAAAATTAAATAATTGGGGCCTTCAGAAACATCAAAACCCTTCAACGTTGATTGCCATTTTTATATTTCATGCATTGTTTTAGTTTATCTCCAGCTTCTTGTGAGTGCTTTTTAATTTCAGCTGCTGTCTTTCAAATTTACAACCTAAACAACCTGCCAAGTGTGCTTATTTTATTGATTTATAAACAGCTCTTTAAGGTGATTGAATACTTTTACATTTACATTTATACATTTGGCAGACGCGTTTATCAAAAGATTTTTCAAGGTACACATTTTACATTCTCAGTTCTTGCTTTCCCTGGGAAACGAACCCATGACCTTGGCGTTGCAAGCGCCAACACTACTGTTTGAGCTACTGGAAAGCTTTTAGAAGGCATTAAGCCTAGATCTGAAGTTGTTGTGCTATGTTATGTGTAACTCTGTGTTGTCTTTTTGCCTGAGACGTTAACCCATCCTCTACTTCTAGATTTTTGGGATCTGTCTGGCACAGAATCTACTGAGTGACATTGAGGCGGTCAGGGAGAGCTGGTAAGAAACATCAATGATATAAGAAGAACACTGTCTTGAGCTCTTCATTTTGATTAGGGCACACCCTAATGTTAGAATGGGATACAAGGAATATATGAAAGAATAGCAGAGTCCACACCACAGCTATAAGAATAGAGGCACAGACAAATGATATTGCTGGAATCACTTTCACAGCAATTTTTCCAGTTGATGAACGATAAAAACATTGAAAGCTAATCAGAATCAATTTTGCTTTAATGGGCTCAAAACTGCAGCTTGCGCTTAGAATAGACAGAATGAATTCATCCGCTGGCGGGGACACTAATATATAGTGTGTGTTCACACTTGGCAGGTTTGGTTCGATTAAAACAAACCTTGGTGCGATTGCTCTGTTAGTGTCGTTCATTTGATTAAGTGTGAACGCTGCCATCTTAACCCTGTTTTTTCGTCATTGTCTAGATGTTACCCATCACGGTTCAGTTCAGGTATCAGAACCGCGTCTCCACAGATCTTTGTGTGTGTGTGTGTGTGCCGGAGGGATTTCTGGCGCTTTTTTGACTCTTTTACACATTTTATAAGCTCCTCATGAAGTGTCAACTCCATCATATACCATCATATGTACTGTATGCACATAATGCATGCGTGTTTTGCCTTGCACTCAGTATTGTTTTGAATGTTCGACAAGTTCTGGTGCAAAATATACATCATAAAAGCCTGGTTTGGTGTTAAAAATGGTGTTAAAAAAGTGTGGACACTAAGTGAACCAGGACTAAATGAAAATATTTTTTTTTTGTTCGGACCAAAAGAACCAAGAGAACCAAACTAGAAGCCTGAACATCTTGGTGTGAATGGCCATTAAAGGGATAGTTCACTTTGAAATTAATTTTTTAAAAGGTTTTAGCTTACCTCAAGGGTTTCAATTTAGATTTTTTTTTAGGTCAAACCGTTCTCATCTGTCAGTCATATCATGGAGGTCTATGGTCACCACCTGAAAGAGCATGCACAGAGAAGTCCAAATTAAATATGATTTAATGACTCGTAAATTTAAGTACACATGACGGCCTAAAACACGAAACGAGCGGTTTGTGTGAGAAAATGAACAGTATTTATATTGTTTTTCCCTCTTGTAACCACAGCCACGTCCAAGAGATCTGAAGGCACGGGCGCTTCGGTCTGCACAAGCGCCGGAAGTGATCTCTTGCGCAGTTGCGAAAAATAAAATCAACGTTGACTGAAATCGTCTTCCATAGCAATTTCCTGTATATCTAAATATGTTTAGATCTTCACAGTGAAGGGTAACACTTCTGAAATCTCTGTGTAAACAATGAGTGACGTACACGCTAGGGATGTCCCGATACCACTTTTTCACTTCCGATACCGATACCGATGCCGCACCTTTGGGTTTTGCCGATACCGATATTAGTCCGATATTTTTTTTTTCGTGGTCCGACGTGCCGTATACGGCCCACAGGGTGGTTTATAGGTTTAACTTTGTGAAAGACAAAACAAAACAAACACAAAAGTAAACATAATACATATCTTTGGAAAGCTGAGAAACTCGTGATTCGAACGACGTAAACCATTTTAAGATACAATCAACACAGCGGGCACAATCTGTCTCTTTGTCAGACCACCAACAGCCAAAACAAACCAACACAAACTGGAAGAAACTCACCAATTAGCCATCTGTTAGTCCACATTCCAACAAAAATGGTTTGGTTTCACTGTAAAGCGTCCATACAATCCAATTTGAAGAAGTTTTTAGTCCAAAACAATTGTATATATGAATAAACATCCATGGAATGTAAATAGTAGCATTTCCCGTTAGCCGACAGCGCTATCACAACTTCGACGCACTAATGCTACGTTCACACCGGACGCGAATAGGGCGTCAGGCGCGAATGATTTCAATGTTAAGTCAATGCAAGAAAAATTCCTGCGGCGCGAATGAGGCGTGGAGCGCGGCGCGGAAGACGCGAATCAAGTTGGCGCGAATGGCGCGAATTGAGCGTTGTGCATTCACGCGTTTGACGCGAATTCGCATCTGCCGCCCGAGTTGAACTGCTTGCTCACGTGGTGAAGTGTCTGGATGCTTCAATAAATTATTTTGTTAATATGACTAAATGCATGGTGGGATTATGCACAACAAAGCAAATGTTTCATCACTTAAAACATTATTTCTATATGGAGACATGTTCATTTTGTATTGAATGTTATTCATTCCATATCTAGAAATAGTGTTATGTTGTAAAGACAGCCAAGTCTCCCGGAAGTTCCGGGAGTCTCCCGCACATTGATAGCGTCTCCCTGATGCCCGCAAATTAGTTCAAATCTCCCGGAATCTAGAGCGAGACATACTGCGCGCATAACATACATAGCGCGCTATATATATATCAACATATGTGCATACATTCGTGTCTGGACGTGAGAGAGAGAAAAAAATCACAGGACAGGTTAATAACTTTTGAAGGCTGGCTCTATTTATTATCAAAACAAAAATAAATGACAGCTAGATTAGATGGATGAGGGGCCGGGCGAGGGTGATCCTCGCTCAGATGCGGGACAACAGGTCATCAAACTGGGCGCGTGACAGGCGGAAGTACCGCTGACAGCGGCCGTCATCCAGCGCAGCTCCTGGAGCGAGCAAATGGTGAAACTCGCCAAACGGTTCGGCTCCGAAGGGTCCGGTGGACACAAATATACGGCGACGATGATCCCCACGCCGCTGTTCTGCTATCCAGAGTAAATACAGAGCGGTAACTCTCTTGATGAATGCTCGGTCGACATAAAAACAATGACCGCCAACGGATTTTGATTCTGACGCGCGTCACGCGCGTAAATTTCGCTTCAAACTATACGCGCGCCAGTTTCGCTCTCTCTTTGAGTGACAGTTTATCTATCCAGTTGCAATAGAGAATGAAATGACGCTATTTTCTGATAGCCAATGAATTTCTGAGAAGACTGAAATGCAGCTTTTGTGGAATCATCCGATTACATTAGAATCCATGCGCAAAAGCGAGAGTGATTCTCTGCACGCGTGTGCTTAAACACAACAATCATCACGTGACAGGCTGCGCCGCTAAACTGGATATCGCTCATATTTTTTTCTCCCCTCCGATCTCCGATCTAGCGTTCTGGGCCGGTATCGGCGCGATACCGATGCCGTGGATCGGATCGGGACATCCCTAGTACACGCGCGAGAGATCACAAGAGGTACTGTGACTGTGATTACAAGAGGTAAAACGATATAAATACTGTTCGTTTTCTCACACAAACTGTTCTTTTCGTGTCTTGGGCCATCAATGTGTACTTGCATTTACGAGTTATTAAATCATGTTTAATTTGGACTTCTCTGTGCATGCTCTTTGAGGTGGTGACCATAGACCTCCATTATATTTCTGACAGACAAGAACGGTGTGACCTAAAAATGTCAAAATTTAAAATACTGCGGAAACAAAGACACCTACATCTTGGATGCCCTTGAGGTAATTTAAAACATATCAAAAAATAATTTCAAAGTAACCTATCACTTTGATGATGATGATGATACTGACTAATGCAGATATATTACGGCTAATTTGGCTATATAGTTATGGCTTATTGTCCTTTTTTGTTGTGTAGTGCCCTGGAAGTAATCTTTCCTTAATCAAGCTGTCAGTTTGATGGTAATATGCAGGAAGAGGGTGTCTAATCTTGCTAACATTTTGGTCTCTCTCTCTCTTTTTCATCCTCCAGTTTGTTTACCTGAAGCACTTGAGCCGTTCTGCAGACAGAGCCTCCATCTCTCTGTCACTCAGCAACAGGGTTTGCATTGTCATCACAGTCTCCTAGCAACCAGTGAGGGATTCCATTCACATACCTCCTTTATTGCATTGTACATCGACATCTTCACGTTTCCATCATAATGGTGTGTTTTTAATCCTTCTTCAAATATCACACAACGAAAATCTCAACAGTATTAACGTGTTGAATCTACATACAACTAATTTGTCTTCCTTAAGACCATCCATAACGTAACAAGAAACACTATAGGCCACTTGCATATGGGTCTGTATGATTATGCTGAATGGACATTTAAATATTATAAAATGTGTTTGTCAGTGCTAAGAGAATAGTTATATTGGTAGCTGAAAACATGATCAGATTAGGCGAAATATGAATTACTCGCGGCCGAGGGATGTTTAAGGTGTTGTGAATTACTAGCATCCTATGGAAATCTGCTCAAGCCCAAAGTATACTTTGGCCGTCCGCACCGTCCTTGTGATGTCATTTTCGTCATCAGTAGGACCAACAGCGAATGTGCGACTGACTTGACCGCTTAAGAAATAGTTAGTGCGCATGTGCAAAACACGTCTTTCCGTGTTCATAAAAAATGAAGTATACCTGGGCATATGTTGAGGCAGATTGTGCTAAATGATGAGTTACTGTCTACCTAACACTACATGAGTCTCATTATGACTCTAAAATGTATAGAATTCATTGAGACTATTTGTCCATTTTGTTCGCATTGTCAGATTATGTGTATATTACCTGTTTAATGGATTTAATTAAAACAGTTGCTTTTGAAACTAAAGGAAAATGCACTGCATGCTTACTGGAATTACACTACATTTTCCCCTGTGTTCAGCTATATGAAGATATTTTTGTGAATGGCTCTGTTTATCTGTACTGGATTTTAAAATTATTGCCACTGTAAGTAATGATGTCACTAGAATGTTTTAAAAACATTAGCACTGGAATTTAATACTTGATTCAGTATTAAATTACTGATTCAGACTGTCAGATTCTGGGGAGGGGTTAGAACAAAACCTAGCAAACTGGGTCATATGGGTGAATTACAAATGAATTGGAGTAAAAAGTATACTTATTTAAAAATGCAGTCAAGAAGAGAGTAAAAGTTGCTAATGTTTTTGATACTCGGTACAACTGAAAAGTAGTTAAAGATACCCAAATACAGTAACTAATTGCCTTTATTCATATACTTTACACCACTGGTTGATTTGGATGGAAGCATATGGCATATGCATATATGCAAATTGGGTTGATTATAATTGGGGCTTGTTATTATGAGATTCACCTGCATTTATGATATTGAATCATGAAATCTTTCTGAACTCATAGTTTCTGAAAGATGAGGAGAATGTTTTGACTTGATTGTGAAATGAATCTGCAGCCTGTTACATAGTGGTTTTGTGACTTTTGTAAAAACAGGGTTTGTGAGATTATTTGAAACGCAAGCTGATTTATTGAATCCATGTGGTTGTGATAATGCTTTTTCACTTTACACTTTCCTGATGTGTATAACCTTAATATATCATAATATGTTTGTTTTCAGTTGGCTAAAGTTTTGGACTGTCTTTGTGAAAGGTGAAGTCCAAAGAAAAGCAAAAGACTGTATTTAAATTGGCTTTCACTGGCTTTAGTATTGAAAGTGTGCAGATCTAAAAGATTCCCTTTTTTCTGAGATGGTCCTCACTGCAGAGCATAAAATCCACGGGGAGGAGTCAGAGCCACTTCCAACTCCTCCCACCTTACGTATACCTAAACCTACCCTGCTCTACCCCCTGAACCCTAAACCTACCCAGCCCCGCCCCTGATCCCTAAACCTACCCAGCTCCACCCCCTGAACCCTAAACCTACCCAGCTCCACCCCCTGAACCCTAAACCCACCCCTAAACCTACCCAGCTCCACCCACTGATCCCTAAACCCACCCCTAAACCTACCCAGTTCCACCTACTGATCCCTAAACCTACCCAGCCCCGCCCCCTGATCCCTAAACCTACCCAGCTCCACCCCCTGATCCCTAAACCCTCCCCTAAACCTATCCAACTCCACCCCTCAGATCTGGATCCGACTCCGCCCCCTGGATCTTGTGTACTGCAATGAGGTGCTACTGTTTTTTCTAGCACTTGTAATTTAGTCAGAATTTTAGCCCAGCTTAAACTTTTGGTCAATCATTGACTAGTAGTGCCATAAATAAAATATGTAATACATTTTCGTGCATTTTCTCATAAAACTGTGTTGTAAAAATGACATTTTATGGTAAAATGAAAATTCACATAATCACACAATCATTTTGTTATCACCGGAAAGTATATTTTTTCTCAGTAAATATGTATCTAATAATGGCATACTTAAGGGGGGGGGGGGGATGGTTGGAACAAATATTTTTAACTGGATCTGCTTATCTTATTTGGGCAGAACCTTCTTTGTTTTTTATTATTTAATTCTAATGTTCCCATGTTTCTGTGTCATTTCGTAATATTAATTTTACAGTATCTTATTTAACAAATGTAATAAGAACAATTTACATTGTTTTCCAAGATGGTGGTATTGGAAACAATAAATTTTATATGTTTTTGTATGTGTGGTAAGCATGTGTCTATGTCTGACTCTTTTCTAGACCCTACTCATTAATAAAGTGTTATTAATTGTCTCCAATATTTAATTATCACCAACCTATAAGGATCATGTGCAGCATGTTTTTAATGTGTTTTAAAGTTTTGTACTTTTTAAAAATAAAATACTATTGGAGTGTTAAAAAACAATAACAAACCTTATTATTCATTAGTTCATATTATCAATTTAATATGAACTTCATAGACATCAGCAATACACTAAATGTTAATTCAATTTGATTTTTTATAGAATTTATTTAAATATGTACTTTTACGTGACAGCATTTGCTTTTACGTTTGATAATGTCAATTTGTGGCTACCTGTACACATTTCTCGTGCAGTTATAAGTTTGGACGTTAGATGGCGCTAGAGGCATGATGTGTATGAAACATGTTACGAAAGGTGTAATAGTAACTGTTGATCTGTTGATGAGGGTCTTGAGTTAATTGTGAAAATTACATAGAAATGAATACTTACTCATATTATAGAGCTGTACAGCAACTGTTCGGTTACATGGTTAGGCTACAGATTAGCCTTTGCCTGAGTCTTCATGGTTTATAGTGGATCTTTATTTCAGAAGATATGATTCAACGCTGTATTTCAATGATGCCCTTTTAAAGGTGAATTTATTTCTTGAAACCCAACAACAAATAGTAAAGTATAAATATGAGATGTGAATTGTAACATTAGTACCCTAGCTATATAATACAGATTTCATGAATAGGCTACACACTTAACTAAATTTCAGGGGTGTTTCCACCTCGAGACCTTGCTGGGAATGAAACTGCGATGTCTAAATCACCTTAATTGCACTTGCTTATACAACCCTCCTTCTTCTTCCTTTGGGAAGCAGCATGGTTAATCTGAGCAGATTAGGATCTGCTGTGTTTTCTTAATCCCACCACGATTAAAATAGGATTAGAACTCATCTCCTGGCCTCAGTATCACAGTAACTGCTCAGTGGCACTGCCACTCTGTCTTTCTGTCCCATGGAACAAAGGAACAGCAATAGGGGTCACTGTGTTTTCAAGTCGCATAATGTCATTGCATTGCTCACTCACTACCAAATTCTATATATATGCACAAAATCTATGGCCATATTTTAACAGCAAAAAAAAAAAAAGTATGGGTTTGAAACTGTTTTAGTCTATGGTTTGAAATGAAGATAAGATCACATTGTAGGGGTAGGGCAGTATGATAAATCCATGCACTTTTTTTTTTTTTGCAAGTGCCCTTGTAATCTTTAATCAAAAATAACAACATTTATCTTGCAACAACATGATGACGTGTTTACTGGCGCGAGGGCGGGACAACATGTCACTCACATGACTTCACAGCAATGGTCCGGGCCGACATGTAACATGCTACTGTAACAGTAAACTGTAACTTCTAGCAGCCTACAGTATTTTGCTGATAATTTACTCACCCCCATGTCATCCAAGATATCCATGTCATTCTTTCTTCAGTCGACAAGAAATTAAGGTTTTTGATGAAAACATTCCAGGATTATCTCGATATAATGCACTAGCTGGTAACCACGGTTCAAGGTCAAGGTTCAGGTTTCAGTGCAAACTGTTCAAAGGGCTTTAAACGATTCCAGACGATTAATAAGGGTCTTATCAAGCGAAACGATCGTTAATTTAAAAAATTAATTTATAAGCTCAAATGTTCGCCTTGCTCTGTTCTGTGATGACACGAAAAAATGACATGAAAAAAGATTTGTTCATTTTGATAAACGAGTTCAAACAGGAGAGTCACGAACGCGCATCACAGAACTTAAAACTTAAACTTTTTTTTTTTTTAATGAGTGATCGTTTCACTTGATAAGACCCTTATTCATCGTCTGAAATCATTTAAAGCCCTTTGAACAGTTTGCACTGAAACTGTCTTTTGAACCTTGAACCGTTTGGTTACCAGTAAAGTGCATTATATGGAGAAAAATGCTGGAATGTTTTCATTAAAAACCTTAATTTCTTTTTGACTGAAGAAAGAATGACATGGATATCTTTGATGAATGGGGGTGAGTAAATTATCAGCAAAAGTTTTTTTTTTTTTTTTTAAGTGAACTACTCCTTTAAGGTGCGCTAGCTCTCTATCGCCATCTATGGTTAAACATACAAGTCCACTTAAGCGGATGACACCAAAAAGTCTGCTTTTACGAAAAAAAATAAGGTGGACGGACATGACACCTATATTAGTGTCATTCATTCAACACCATGAGCCACTCACTGTAAGAAAGTCGCGTTCGAAAATAAGAAAGTAATTAGCGTTTTTGCTGCTAAGTAACCAGAATTCTTTTCTTTACTTATGAAGACACGAGGAATGACGTGAACGCTGATTTTTAATCTATTCACTAATTCATATTTTTATATTCACTCATGTTTTTTTTGCATTTTTGTATGTGTCTTTATAACTGTGATTGTATGATTATTGACCCTAGTTACTAAAAAAAGACACATGCGGCTTTATTATATTTGTGGTTATGGCTTCATCTTCGTAGACACAGAGCTGGGGTCAGAGTTCACTGTTTCATCACTGAATTCAGGAGGATTGTGATGCATTTACTTGCATCTTGAACAAGAAAAAAAATTAAAAAGGGCTGGACTTCATTTTGTTTAGCAGGAATTGATTGGATTATTGGATAGTTGTTGTTTGCTATTGCTGTGATGTCATATGAGTGACAGGTTGTCTCACTCTTCGCCAGTAAAAACAAGAGAAGATAAGGGATGTTGTTGCAAGGGAATAATTATTTTCATTTTACATAAGTGCTGCAATGTTCTATAAAAAAAATAAAAATGGTCATTCTGACTTCATGGTGACTTCTTGTCACCAACTAATGAGTGTAAAATATAATTATAACATTGTATGTAGGCCTATACCATGCCATCCTAAACCAACCACGGGCAAACTAAATTAAACTGCTGTGTTTGTACAGTGTAGTGTGAATCTCCAGAGCATCAAGAACCGCAGAAGGAGGATGTTTCACCCTGCACAACAGAGTTAGCCACAGGTCAGATGTGTTTGCACACTCTACATGATTTTCCATGTAACTGCAAGGACCAGACTCCTGGGCCATTTCCTGGAAGATTGTGTGGTTGATTGGAGGTGGAATTAGTCAATAGTTAAGCTGAAATGTCCTCTATGCAGGGCAGGGTCAGGTTCAGCTGCATCCAGAATGCTGCGCTCACATGCTATTTAAAGCCTAGAGAAAGCTCTGGCCTTACAGGCCTAATCTTCTCCTCACAAAGATGCATTAATCTATGGCTTCAATCTATGGGGCTGGATGACAGCTTTAGGTCCAGCAAGAGTGGGATGGGTTACAGCTGCTTCAGGACTCAGGATGGTATTGGCGTATCTCTTGCCCTTGCGTGTGGAGATCGCTGACATGCATCTGTCTGGGAACAGGCCCTTGGTTTAGCTGAAAGCGAGGGATGGAGTGGGAGGGGAGAGGTGTAGAGATTTCATAACATTTGCCATGTCTTAAGAGAGTGGCTAAAGGTAATCTTAACCCTGCAACACAGATGACCACTCAAGAGTGAGATCATAGCTAAAGATGACTATTTTAGACTAGTACTTGAACACAGAGAAAGAAAAGATGTTCATACTGTATAATTGGGGAAAATATCATATAAGCCTCGCAAAATATAATGTTTTTTATCCATGCAACCTACTTCTCCAACTGCTAACATTTATAATTCAAAGTATCATGTCAAAGTATAAAGTGTAACACAACAAGTGCTTACATTATTCAACAAAGATTGTGCTAATTGTTTTATGTCATGCATTTTATCATCTCATATTGATTGAGAGTATGTGGAATATTTGCGCTTTAAAAAATTGCCCATTGACACAATATGTGTTCTTTACACCATTGCAGGTTCCCAACTTGGCAATGACAGAACGAATGGGTAAGGGATGGGACAAGGAAGGAGAGAGTGAGTTGGGGGAGGGAGCGAGAGAGGAAAGATCAGACCTCCCCTTTAACCTGTGGCAGCAGTAGCAGCATTCTTGATCCATGACAGTGAAACAGCAAGTGGTGTCCATAAGTCTGTGGGATTCTTCTGAGAGGTTCACCATACACATACACAGTAAACCACCAGATGTGAAGGTAAATGTATTATTTAATAGTGGTATTCTAGCATTTGGCATGTTCTGTGTTTGTGTTTTTATTATTTCTTAATGACGAGTTTTTCATGTAAGTGTATATGATCTATAAGCCCGATGCAAAAATGCAAAGAAAGACTTAATGTAATTCTATTAAATTAATGTGAAATGGTGGGATGATTATTTATTCTATTCAACTTGGAGATTTTCTATAAATATGTCTTTAAATCAAGGTCACCGATGCAAGTGGTGTGCTTTTACTGTGCTCGTGCATTTACTGATTTGTTTCTTAATATTCATATCATGCAGATATGATTACTGATTAAGCATATGTATAAGAGTGTGTGATACAGAATGTACTGGGATATACTGTGAGTTAGGGTAAAAGTAAAGGCTGTGTAAATCAGGATAACAGTGGCCTATAGATCCGATTAAATCCTTAACTTGACAGATGGACTCAACAGAGGAAGCAGCCAGGAGTTTTAAAATTTGAAAGCTATTAATTCATAAAAATGCCAATGAGTTCTTAATGGTTAAAATATGAATTATTGTTCTGACTTGGATGAGTCATGCTGAAGCTGTACATCTTTCTACAGAGCTATATTACTTGGTGGAAAAATGGCTTAATTTGATCATTTTTAGATTTAAATTATTATTATTATTATTATTAGTTGATTTTAATTATTTATAATAGAAATATAGATTTTTTTTTCTATAATAAATATAACTATATATATAATCTTATTGTTGATATTGCTAATGAAATAAGCCATGCAACACTTATTTTGCTTGGATTAATATCTCATGTGTGAATGAGGTATTACTTTATAAGTTGTCTGCATTGTGTGAGTACAGGACCTGTCTGCCAGATTATAGTGGTTATATATTGGTTTAAAGCACATTAGCACATGTCCTCCTGTAACCTATTCAGATCAGAACAAAAGTGGCTGCACACTGTGATTGTTACATTTTTGATTTACAGACACTACAGAGCTGAATTATTGGCAATGTTAACTGTAAATAACGGTCATATCATTCAATGGTTTAGACTGTTTTAGATTGGTAATCTCATGTGATTGGATTCTATTTTAGGACTCACGTGGTAGCCTATATAGGGCTCCGAAAAGGAGAACCGATAACTTGTGAGGTGTCTAATATAATTTGATATACAGTATCAGGGTGATCTAAAGTGACCTTTTCATGACCTGTTGGATGGCTTTGTGGTTTAATGATATGCATGTGAAAATATGTCCTAACATGTAAATGAATTGGTTTTATTCAAGACCAATATGACTGAATCATTCTGACATTTGTATAAGATGCATGCCTTTGGTGTGAGAGACCCGGGTTCGAATCCACTGTGAGACACCAATGTGTCCCTGAGCAAGACATTTAACCCCTAGTTGCTCCAGAGACGTGCGACCTCTGACATATATAGCAATTGTAAGTTGCTTTGGATAAAAACGTCAGCTAAATGAATAAATGTAAATTTGTACTTAAAGGGATAGTCCACTTTTTTTAGGGGATAGGCTCAATTTACATCTCCCCCAGAGTTAAACAGTTGAGTTTTACCATTTTCGAATCCATTCAGACGATTTTCTGATATTTAGAAGACTATCAGTAACCAGACAGTTTCTGGTCTCATTGACTTCCATAGTATATATTTTTTTCCTACTATGAATGTCAAAATTGGCTGGATGGATTAGAAAACGGTAAAACTCAAACAATTTAACCCTGAGGGAGTTGTAAAATGAGCCTATTTCCCCAAATAAAGAGTATCCCTTTAAGTCAGATCTGGTGGACAAAGCTAACAAGTGCATGTTGCTTTCTTACAACATGGCAATTAACATGGCAAATTAGTTTTGAACTGTGAAACTATGGGAAGATAAAAATGGTCTATCGCCAAAGCATTGACATCATTTAAATTATTCAAAGTTACAGTAGGAAGTGAGGTGAGAAAAGTTAAGCTCTCTGTTGCTCTGTTGACAGTCCAGTCCACACCGATTACTGTAGATCTACAGCGCACTATTATACTGCGAAAGAGAGCTTGTGTGCCAAACCAAAACCACAGCATCTGTCTTTTCCATCATTGATTAGTGAACCTGTAGTATTAAAAATGTTGCTAGATTTACTGCAAAGACTAGGGATGCACGATATATCGGCCAGCATATCGGTATCGGCCGATATATGTTCATTTTTAATGTTATCGTTATCGGCCTGCTAAGAAATCGTGGCCGATATATTAAAACCGATAAATAATGTATTATTCCCTTCAGCTGAGACACTTGTTGAGAACTGTTTATGTTTTTGAATTTCTTGAAATATGATTGAAATCTCTTCAAAAAATGAAAATATGGTTCGGGACAACTGTCATATCGGCTATACAACACTATAATGAGAACATCATTATAATTGTGCGCTTGGGACGTGGATTTAATTGTGAGACTTTTGTTTTTGTAATCAGGCTCTCAAAATTAGATAAAAATTTAGATTTAAGTTTATCGGCCGATGTATCGGTTATCGGCTTTCAAATATAAAAAATTATTGGTTATCGGTATCGGCCAAAATTTTCAAATTGGTGCATCCCTAGCAAAGACAGATGCAGATGTAGAAGTTAATAGCTAACAGCCAGGTGACAGCCAGATACCTGATTGGCTGTGGAAAGCATCTGTTATGTTAATCCTACTTAAATGTATCCTACTTAAAGGGATACTCCACTTTTTTTGGAAATAGGCTCATTTTACCACTCCCCCAGAGTTAAACAGTTGGGTTTTACCGTTTTCAAATCCATTCAGCCGATTTTCTGATATTTAGAAGAATATCAGTAACCAGACAGTTTCTGGTCTCATTGACTTCCATAGTAGGAAAAAAAATATACTACTCAATGAGACCAGAAACTGTCTGGTTACTGATATTCTTCTAAATATCAGAAAATCGGCTGAATGGATTCGAAAACGGTAAAACCCAACTGTTTAACTCTGGGGGAGTGGTAAAATGTGCCCATTTCCCCAAAAAAGTGCCTTTAAAATGAATATTCATGCCATTCAGTCATACTAAAATGTTATATTTTAGTATCACTGACTGGTAATTATGATATTTGTCCAAAATAATAATCTTTCTCTCACACACACTTTTGCATTATGTTGTGTTTCAGAGATTATTATGAGGAAACCATTAGAGATTCTGGACCCTACGAGGAATCGGGGAGTACATTGTTCCTGTCAGGTTTAAGTAGAGTCGGAGTGTAACCATGACCGGCACTCCATAGACTTCGGACCACCGGACCCCCGAGCTGCCCGTCAACAATGGATCCCACATTCCCCAGCATCAAACTGGGGTCAGATTGCACCCCTCTGGAGCGGAACAGCAAGCGCCACCGATTGCAGCACGTCAGGAGGAAACTACGCCCTTCACGGATTTTTGGTTTTATCCTGAGCCTCTCTGCCCTCACATTGTTCCTGTCCTGGAGTGCCTTTACCCTCACTTTGGGCCCGTTCCCGAGATGGATGCCACTCACCTCTTTCGCCAACCATGAGGGACTTGCAGAGCCAGTGCCACACAGAACTGTCCTGTCTTCCAAAGAAGAGCATAACGTTTCAGCGGATACGCCCATCGCCATGGCCTCAACCGACGAACACAGCCAGGGCGACTACCCTGAGGATCTGTTCACACTGGAGCAGAGGAGGCAGGGTGCTGTCTCGCTGCATATGTTCGGCATGATCTACATGTTCGTCGCCCTCGCTATCGTGTGCGACGAGTTCTTCGTTCCCGCCCTCACCGTGATCACAGAAAAACTGGAGATCTCGGACGACGTGGCGGGCGCCACCTTCATGGCCGCTGGAGGCTCCGCACCCGAGCTCTTCACCTCTGTGATCGGGGTGTTCGTCTCACACAGCAACGTGGGCATCGGGACCATTGTGGGTTCTGCTGTCTTCAACATCTTGTTCGTGATCGGGATGTGCGCTCTGTTTTCACGTGAAATTCTCAACCTCACTTGGTGGCCTCTGTTTAGAGATGTCACCTTTTATATCATTGGACTTATTATGCTGAT
Organism: Pimephales promelas; assembly: GCF_988280905.1. Lineage (NCBI taxonomy): Eukaryota > Metazoa > Chordata > Actinopteri > Cypriniformes > Leuciscidae > Pimephales > Pimephales promelas. The sequence goes on along the minus strand of NC_142774.1, from coordinate 34,415,687 downwards.
CGTCTTCTTCCTGGATAACCACATTACCTATTTTGAGAGCATTGCGCTGTTGGGCTGTTATGCTTCCTATGTCACATTTATGAAGTACAACGTGTCCGTAGAGACTTTGATAAAGACTAAACTACTCAGGAATCAAGTGGACGACATTGAAGCTCCTAAGGTGAGTTGCATCACTCCAGATGAATTATTTGCTTTCCAGGTCAAAGAGGTATTCAGTGGATGTGAGTTACAGATGTCTCTCCTTCCACTCCTGTTAGGAAACAGTATATCACTGTGGTTCTTAACCAGCGGGGCTCAGCAAACATATATAAAGTAGATAAAGTTTATATTATTTACAGCGGGGGCATTTAAGTCAAAAAGGTTGAGAACCACTGGTATATTATGAAGATGGATTTGATGTGCTATAACTAGTATTTAACTATAACTTTGCTCTAAAAGACACTATTGTGCAATAGCGACACTTTGGAATAAGCACTTATGCCCCCAAAGAGACAATGGTGATGGTATTAAAAAAATATATATGATGGATGGGTATAATAAGAGGTGGAAGGTAAAACTATATTTCCATGCTTTTGCCAGTGAACATGTTAAATAAAAATAAATAGTTTCTTTTTTTAAAGGCAGTATGTTGATTTGCATCTTTTATGCACATTCAGGAAACCAATAGAATGAAAGACATGGCAACATCTACGGCAGTGGTTCTCAACTGGTTTGGCCATGGGACCCACATTTTCCCATGGTCATTAAGCCATTAACTCATTTTTCTCAGGCTATCCATCTGAGAAAAAGAAGTGTCAACACAGCTTAAACACAAGTCTTTCAAAATAAAAGTCTTGCGACCCACTTTTGGCCGTGACCCACCAGTTGAGAAACACCGATTTACCCTATGTGAATGTAGCGAGGAGCCGATGCTCATTGGTTTTTATGGTGGATTTCATGAATTCCTAGGGTTGTTGAGCAGTTACAACAGAACTAAGGAGATGATTGCAGCAGCAATGGGAGTTGAACGCAAATATTGGCTGAGAATTAGCGTTCCCAATAAAAAGAACACTGACAGTTTTATCACCTCTCTGAGCCGGATTAGGCTTTCTATCAGGTGTCACCTGGACAAAGCAGACAACACTGCTCTGAGTACACAATCAGCTGAGTAAGTCCAGCACCCATGTGGTACCAACAGGGACAGACAGCAGAAAAATAGACCAAGAGTAGTAGAGATGAGGCAAGATGGAAGTATAAAGGAAGAAATTTGGTAAAAATCTAAAAAGCCTTTTAGCAGCCAGACATCTCACGAGGGATGGATATCTATATTTGTATTTTCTTGGGTCAATTAACTTTGTTGATATTACCTCAGAGACTTCTTAGGGTTGGTTTTGTGGCAATCAGTCTTGTTTTGCAGTGAAATAATATCTAATATTTAAAATATCTAAAAAAAAATTACATACAATACAAAACATTTAATAGGTGACTCACTGGTATTGCACCACACTTTGCCTATAGGTTTTGACAACAGCATAATAATAGCATTATCCAGCCAACAAATAAACATAGGCTCACTTTTTTAAACTTAACCCACAAAGGAGCAGCATACAAAGAAGTAATTTGCTCTAAAAAGGGTTATCTTAACCTGATCTGGACACACATACAAAATTCTCACCAACATATTAGCTTGGGCATATAACTTACAATGCTGCCTATACATATCTTAATCATCACAAATTTCATCATTAAAGGGATGCAGTTTTTTTGGAAATAGGCTCATTTTACAACTCCCTCAGAGTTAAACAGTTGGGTTTTACCGTTTTCAAATCATTTCAGCCGATTTTCTGATATTTAGAAGAATATCAGTACCGTAACCAGACAGTTTTTGGTCTCATTGACTTCCATAGTATACTTTTTTCCTACTATGGAAGTCAATGAGACCAGAAACTGTCTGTTTACGGTACTGATATTCTTCTAAATATCAGAAAATCGACTGTAATGATTCGAAAATGGTAAAACTCAACTGTTTAACTCTGGGGGAGTGGTAAAATGAGCCTATTTCCCAAAAAAGTGGAGTATCCCTTTAATGATATGCCCCTCATATTTTGTTTTAGTGCATACATTTAGTACCCCTATCCCTGTTAGTTCTACATATCATGGAAACAATGTTTTTTTGCATTATATTTAACATCATATTTAATCCGATATTCAGAATATATATTTAACAGCTGTTAAAAGCTAGTACTACTCATAGAAGAAATGACCAAATCATCAGTAAGTAAGATGACTGATTAAGAAATTACCAAGCATACATCAAGTCTTACATTCACTTAATTGTTCTGACAATTCATTAATATAAACGTTAAAAAGGGCTGGTGAGAGTAGATCTCCCTGCCATGTTTAATTTCCTGAGACACAATTATTACCCCATTTTATTGTCATACTCTGATTACTGCACCAATTTACCAAAATTCTTAGTATGCTATATTAGCACACCTCTTGTCTTATTAACTCTATCAAAAGCCTTAGAGGCGTCAATAAAACCAGTTATAACCGAGGAAGAATTTTTGGTTTTAAGCATAAACCTCACAAAATGTTGTATTAATGTGTTTAAACTAAACTTGCCAGCACGGTAAGATCAATAAACTTACAATAAAGATATATTAACAGCAGTTTTTGCAATCTTGTTTTAAAATGTATAGATTTTTTTACTGGGGAAAAAAATATAAAAATAGTGGTTAGGTCATAATAATAATACAGAGCAAAACATCTAGAGATTCACATCAACTGTTTACTGAACTGTTCAAATGTTTCGTGTGTGTGTGTGGGTATATTATGAGTCCATTATAGGAAAAACACTGCAAACAACAACTGGGTGGAGTTATTTCTCTATCAAATACGCATTATTAATAAGCACATATCTACACAGTATGTGCAGCTGATTTTTATATTTCCTGTAGATCTTGATTCTATTACAATTCTTTGAATTGGACAAGACCAATTAGCCACATATACTGTATAAATACAGTTTATAAAAGGCAAATTTATATGCAGAAGTCACTAATGCACCAAAAAATGGTTTTGTGGCCACTGTATTAACTCACAACTATATGAATAATTTATGATTGTATGCCATGCATTGTCAAATTAACATGACTCTGGATATATCAGTTTAGTGAAATGTATTTTTGATCTAGTTTAGGCCCATATGAAGCCAGTTAAGGTTTAAAGCTGTCGTTTGTATCTTGTCCAACAGCTGGAGTCGGATTTGTTGTTTGCAGATGCAGTTTGTCCCACATATGGAACACAGGTGAATCAGGCTACCGCGCTGCTTTGATAGGCTTCTTAGAAATGCTTCAGGGCCATTTACATTACTTTTAAGAACCGTTAGTAGCATGTTATCTATACAAACCCACATTCATTAGTGTTAGATGGCTCTTTGTTGGTAGATTGCTTTTTAAATGTAGGAATGTCATCTCAGTACGTTGGGAATATGATTCCAGAAAGCTTGTTGTTTCCCACTTTTCATTCAGAATTGATTTGACAGGTAGGCACTTTACAAATGATTTTCACCCTTCTGGATTGGAATGAAAAATGGCTTTGGTTTAGAAAGACTTCTAAAATTAAAATGAATAGTCAGGGGGTTGGTATAGGGCAGTTGGGACATGTGCTCTTTGCTCCTTTAGCCGAAGCTCGGGTTAATCCAATAAGACGTGATCCTTTTAGTACTGCTAAGTATAGACAGGTGTCCTGTTCTTTTTTAAACAGGACTCAAATATAGAGTATTGTGGGAAAGCAGCAGGTTTTTGAATCACGATATCAGATATCTTTCTAAGACCTTTGTATCTGTTAGTGTGTAATGTAAGTTCAGAAACGTGGCGGATATCTTCATCGCTGTTTGAAGTTTATGACTCCCTACCTGAAATCCTTTGTAATCCCAAATCAACTGCTTAGTTCAGGGTGACGCCAACCAAAGTAAAAAGACTCTTAGTGCTTAGGGAAGTGACCTCCCTTCTGAAGAAGACTTTTGAGGGAATAGGGAACGTCCTACAATAGACAGTTTTTAATCATTAATAATTACACCGTGCTGCGCCACTATGGATCCTTTTAAATGATTTAGTATGCATTTTAAGTGATTAAAGTTAAAAATAATACAAACACTTCTTGAGAAAACAGTGCATAGTTATTAAAAGTCATTGCCAAATTGGTTTCGTAATTCATTTTGTGGTGTTGTATACTATTCAAAGTGCCCTCTGACTTATAAAAAACAAGTAGTGCATTTGATTTTCTAGTTATGTAGTATGTTATAATTCTAAGTGCTGAAAAGTAAAGAGGGGACAGTGTGAGAAGGTGTCAATTGTTGTGTGAGGTAATTTGCGAATCCTTAAATGCATCTGTCTCTAAAATTGGTTACCTGTCACCTTAAGCCTCTTTAGTGTGCTCACCTGCCTTCTCTGGTTAACTACAGGACCCTTGTTGAGAGACACTATAGAGGCAATTCAAGTTGACCCATGTCAACTCTGAAATGATCTCCACAAGATTATCGACCTTGTAAACAGTCTGTCTGTCTGGGTTTTTCACAGATGTGTGCAAAAACAGTTGCAGAATTGAGCCCAATTGGATCTTTTGAAACAAAGATGATTCAGCATCTCCAGTGTCTTTGTTACATCATGCCGCATTATCTTCATTAGTAAAGGCATCAGGCCAGGAGACTAATGGGAACGGACTAATGTAAAGGACAGTCTATATATCCATTGTTATACTGACTGATGCAGTCTGGTGCAGTTACTTAAAGTTTAGACTGATCTCATGAAATTGTGCCAATTTGTATTTCCATTTTTGGCGTGCTATCAACACGCATAATCGCTTTTCAGCGTGTTCATGAATGCCGTTGACTTAACGTTATTACTGTATGTATAAATATATGACCTACCTCAACCCTGTCCCTAAACCTACCTGTCACTGGGGTTAATAGCTTTATGTGTGTGAGTGTTCCCCTACCATCCTAGGAAAAAAAATATCGCTCCCCAGATGTAGATCTACATTTTGCTTCGTTTCGCTCGGACATTTAATGGCGTGTACATACACTCGGAATCACTCGGACATTAATGGCGTAGACTTACACGCATACACATGGATACACGCGGATAGCTCAAAATGCGTATAGATAACAAGCCACTTGACTTGAAAGTTTACGCAAAAGTCATGATGTCATGTTGCTGTTTAATTACAGTAGGTTTAGTCTTTTAAATAATTTGGGAATTTGGAAATATATATATATATATATATATGAAGAGTTCAGATGCAAAAGCCTCTAAATGCCATTTGAAATTTTCTTCTTTAATGATGATTTTTATCAAACTTGTATATTTAAGTTCAGTAATTTCACTTAAATGGCAATGATAATTACCTATTAATTGTTATTTAAGTGAAATTACTGAACTTAAATATACAAGTTTGCTAAAAATCATCATTAAAGAAGAAAATTTCAAATGGCATTTAGAGGCTTTTGCATCTGAACTCTTCATATAGTGCTTGCTTGCAGTACTATATATAGTACTGTAATGGTGACATTGCATGGATCCAGCTAATTGCTAAAACTGTTACTCTGCAAATGTCATTATGCTGCTCTTGATAAGACTGGCCTTGATCCCGTTGACTTCAATTTCAGCAGCATCTGTGCCTTGTGTAAGGGTACTTGACATGCCAAATACAATGACAAAGTTATATAACATTTGTTAAATGTGCTTTGGCTTTGCAATGTTTGTTTGTTTTTTACCTCCACAATGAATCCATTTTTAGTCATGCATAAAGTTTTCAGAATTTAAGGTTTCACAAGGTCAGTTGTTTATTTTCTAACATTTTCACGTGATGTCGACAGGTCATCCAGCTGATGCGTATTGTGTGCGTGACTGGTGAAACATCTAGAAATCATTTTATATGGTAGCTCTTCAACAAGGTTGATTCTTTTCCTTTGTGGACGACTCTTAAAAACATGAAATGGACTTATATTTTTTTCCAGTCCTCTGCCTTTCACATCTCAGCTAGTCGCTAAAAATGTGCATGTTGCGGTGGTGCCATCAGCCCATCAGTATCAGTACTGTAATTTTCCTGCAACTTTTTTTACCTGCAAATCTGCAGTGATTTATGATTCAAGCTTAAAAAAAAAAGTCAGGGCAAAGATGATTTTGAATCGCATATTCATGCAACTGCCTTTGTGATGAATGGGGACAGTCTCTGCAATGTGCTACTTTGTAAAAGAAATGCAGTAAAATATATACTATTTCAAAAAATGATTTGGTGTTTGCTACACCAGTCATTTTAACTGAGCTTGATAAAGTTGTAAAATAAGGATGTTCACAAGATTGCTTTTTTTAATGAGTTTTACAACGTGAATGTGCACAAGTATCTGCGCTAAACTTTTAAAAATACAGATTCGAAAACACGGTTTTCGTAGCGATTAATTCAAACGAAGAACTATTTTGGATTCCTAGGGGAGGATAGGAGACATTTTGTCTTAGTGTGAAGAGTATTTTAATAACCTGAAGTAATAGGTGGTAAAATATCGCCTTCAAGAATGATAACTAAAATTAACGTTATATGAGAATAGCGAAGTCCACGCCACAACTATAACAATAGGCTAATAAATGATCGACGGAGGGAAATTATATTTTTGGAATCGCATTTTTTTTTTGACGGCCAATCAGAATCCATCTGACTGTGAGCTGCAGGTATGAATAAACACAACGCTAATATAATTTTCATTCTTGCCGCGAACGGCCTTAACTCAGTGTTGGCCTAACAGCAGGACGTCCGTTAATGTCTCCTGTTGGCTGACCTCTGCTTTAAAGCTTGCTGAGCACACTGAGCTCAGCCCTATTTCCACAGGCATCGCTCGGAGCTTATCTTTCACCTGCAGAAAGACCAAAGCTGGGGACGGAGGAGCACGAACAGCGAGCAAATGGCAGGGCCCGCTAATCACAAGCGAAACGTGCTTAAGCCCTCTATGTTCTACTGGGCTGATTAGGCTTAATTAAGGCTGCTCGTGTGTCTCTGCGGAGCCAACTCATTTTCTCACGAGGACACTGTGCTGCTGCTGCCACCCCACTGGGCAACTGCTTATTTCAGTACAGCTTATTTAAACCCTTTAGGAGAAGAGCTTTCACATCTGAAACTCATTTGGGAAAGTAAAGTATTATTGTAAAGTGTATATGTATTTAAAATGTTTTAACTAAATTTAATTCTCTCTTATGAAAGTTCCAAAAAAAAAAAAATCTGACTTTTTTGGCTAAAATTATATTATTCATTCTATAATTTATATTATAAAAACTTTAATACAATTTGTATATATAAATATGAATAAAATTCATTTCTATAATATAATATTTTAAAAAAAATCGCCTTTCCTCTCAAGTTTTAGTGTAGTATTATATGGTTGACTTACTACATATTTATTGTATATAGTATTAAATGCAGTACTTTTTTGTTTGGAAGGATGTAATGCCAGAGGCCACATCTGTATGAGATTTCGAGCCTGAATTTTTTAAGGAGTGATATTGAGATTTTGGTTTTAGTGGTGTCTTTTGAAACTGTTATTGATGGTATTTTGGATGGCTGGTCAAAATGCTATGTTATGTCTTCTTATACAATAGAGTGCTATTTAGGGTCATGTAGAGGCAGAGGACCAGAACTACAGCAGGTCTTAGCTGTTTTTAGCTCTTCTGTGTAACGGCTTATCATATTCTTGGTTACCTACACGTTGACAGATTGATCTGATCTATTTTAAAGGTGCATGGCCTTAAAAGCCCTCTTTGTTTTTGTTCAGTTTTTTTTAAGGTCATGAGGGAGTCCAGTTCTATTTATACATTTTGTTTGTATGTAGTGCCATATGTACTGGTCATATACTGTATAGTTAATGGTTAAAATATTGCTACTTTTATTATTTATTATCATTACTTAAAAATACACACCCCACTAGGATCTTGAATCGTTATAAAAAAAATAATGCTTAAACTAATTACATTTTTTTAACTAAGTTTTGTGGTATATATTTAGATTAGTATAATAATAATAATAATGCATCCGTTTCCACAAAAATGTTTAGCACCACAACTATTTTTAACATTGTTAATCATGATGATAATAATAATATCAGAGTGTGTGACACTGAAGACTGGAGTAATGATGCTGAAAAGTCAGCTTTGCAATTACATGAATAAATTACATTTTAAAATATTAAAATATAACACAGTAATTTGAATTGTAATGTACAATTTTTTTTATTAAAAAAATGCTGACTTGATGAGCATTGAAGATGCATTTTTTAAATCTTATGTTTGTGTGTATGCATGTGTGTATATATATATATATATATATATATATATATACAATTAAACTTGAAATGGAGATTAGAATACCATTGCTGCTAACATTTCTACTAATATAGTCTAGATCCATTTAATGCTGGAGATGTTGCTGTTTGTAGGAGGAGCCTACAATTTAACTATCTATTTAAGAATATGTATTTTAGGTCTAAACTAATTGTTAATTTGACAACCCTCCCTCCCTACTCTTTTTGATAAGAAACTACTTTTTCAATTCAATGAGTTCTGTTTTTCTCTTTTTTTCTCTCAAGGTTATGACTGAAGTAGTCGATGAAGAAAATAAACTTTCTGTAAGTATCAACATCCGCTTTTCAGCATAATTTTGGTAACAATAGACACTACTATTAGATATATCTGACGATATTTCTTCTCCTTTTTTCCCTATAGGCTAAACCCCGCCTCCAGAGAGGAGGAAGCTCCGCCTCCCTCCACAACACTCTCATGAGAAACAGCATTTTCCAACTAATGATTCACACACTCGATCCTCTCAGTGACGGTAATGTGCCTCTCAGTGATGGTAATACATTTACAAATATGCACACATATTGACCCATTTTGTAGATTTGTAGTCTTATTAATTAAATAATAAACTTCAGGGAAGTTCAAGGAGAAGGCATCAATTCTACACAAGATCGCAAGAAAAAAGGGAGAAGATGAGGCAAATGGTGTTGGTGAGTTTAAATGTTTTGTTAAAATTCAACGTGTAACACTTGTAACAATTTTGTGTAAAATCTGGATGATCACAGAAGGGTTGGCCATTCATCCATGGAAAAGTGAAAAATCCCCCCCCCCCCCCCCCCAAAAAAAAGTGATTGTTGATATGGTGCCAAAAAGTAATTCCTGATGCAGAACTTCTAAAAGAATACTATAAAGACAAGTATTTTTTTCTTTGGAAACTTGCAGTTTGCAATGAATTGTGCACAATAAATATCAGCAGCAACATTTTTTTTTTTTTTTTTTAAATCTCCTTCCTATTGTGCCACAGCCTACAACTACACAATGATTAGTAAATATTTGTCAAAAGCATTTCAAATCTGCTGATAGTGCTGGGGTTAGTGCTTAAATCACATTATTACATAGTGTAATATTAAAATAAGATTTCAAATGACTAAATTGAGATTCCTGTTGCTTTATTCTCTAGCCGATAAGAACCTTCCCAACAGCAGTAACGTGGAGGTAGAAGTCACTCCGCCCATGAATGGCAGCATTGGAGCAGAGGTGATGTCATCATTCCCAATAATCTAAACACGACCAGATCACCTCAGACACGTTCAGCATACTCCCTTTCAATTTTTAATATATCTAAACCCCTAAGATTCAAATAGAGAGTATGCGCGTGACGTCACCGTCGGCTGGAGTGACTCCAGTTACGCCCACTGAGTGGCAAAAAGACTGAGCGGCAGCATTTGTTTTCAGCGTGAATGCCGCGAAAAACACACAAAACATATCCAATATGGGAAAGAGCTTTGCGATTAACTGTAAAAACTGGATTTGACAAGAAATTTGAGGTATATTTTTACAGACTGCCGAAACCTCAGAAGCAAATGGATCGCTGCAATTCACAGAAACAACTGGCAAGCAGCGAAACATGGATTTGCAGTTAGTTGTTTTTTCTCAATATGCTGAATCATACCCTAAATTTTGTATTGTTATATATTGTATTGACAACTTTACCATCGGATATTCTGCATAATTTGATGTTTTTTAAATAAACACGGACAAAATATACAAGTTTTAGGGGCTGGATATATAACATTGATGTAAGTGATCAGCCGGATTTAGACCTACCAATATTGCATTTATATAAAGCGTTCACACGTAAATTTCCTTAATGTATTTCCCCAGCGTCTAAATCAGGCACATATAAATGTCAGGAAACACGATTCCTGGCTGCATGTCAATATCCATGGATCACTGGATCTTAGGTAAAGTGTAAGGAACACTGTATCGAGTCCAACATCGATAATCGTTTGTTTTACTATTAAAGTTTCCCCTATTAAATCCCCTATTAAATCCACGCAACAGCTCTTTTCCCACTCAGTCCGCCTGAGGGGGGCGTATTCTGCCAGGAAAGTGACGTCAATGCATACCCTCTATACTAATATTTCACCGGCAACTTACTAACATCAGTGTTTTTGTGTTTTTTTAGCCTGAGGAGGAGGAAGAGGATGAAGACCAGCCTCTGAGCTTGGCATGGCCAGACACACCGAGAAAGCAAGCAACATACCTCTTAATCTTACCCATCGTCTTTCCATTGTGGCTGTCACTGCCAGATGTCCGCAGAGATGTATGATCGAATAGCATTTTCTATTTTTGCATTTGAGAAACTGATTTAATGCTGTTTATAACAGCACACAGCAGATCCTGTCATTGTATTTATAGGTGCAACATGCAATTTCTGTGCAATAGTCAGTGCTACTAAAAGAAGTATTCCCTAACACTTGCTATTTTAGACTGTCAAACAAACAGATTGCTTGGTGTTTATATGTTTATATGTACACAGTATATATATTTGAATAGCATGACACCCCTTCCTTAAATTTCCTTCTGTCCTCTTTTCTTCCATAGACGTCAAAAAAGTTCTTCCCCTTTACCTTTTTGGGATCTATTTGTTGGATTGCTGTTTTCTCCTACCTGATGGTGTGGTGGGCTCATCAGGTACCTCAATGTCTTCACACACTCCTGTCCTGTACTAATGCCCTTTCTTTTTCCAATGTATTTAAATTACTGTTAGATATACTCTGAAATTAGGTACACATTTTATTGATGTATGCCTATTTACAGCTGGAAATAATCCGTAGAGGCTAAAGCTGCTCTTATTATCGAAAAGGTTATCAAAATCCACGTTATTATAAACTAATAAACTAAAGTAAACTGTAGGGATACTGTATGTCCAAAAAGGTTGATCTAACCTTATCACTCTGCTTTAAATCTGTAACTCAGAGCAGCACAATAAAACCAGACAAATCCTAAAGCCAATTAACTATTCTTGTCATTTTCAATGGCAACTGTTCTCTAGCTCTGCATAAGCTCCCTCTGTAGTGAGTCAGTGAATCAACTATAACAGTGTTTCACTCAAAAACACACAAAAGAAGATATTCTGAAGAATGTCGGTAACCAAACGGTTGATGGGCCCCATTGATATCAAAAGTATTTTTTTTTTCTCTTCATGCTATGGAAGTCAATGGGGCCCATCAAATGTTTGGTTGCCATTCTTCAGAGTATCTTCTTTTGAGTTCAGCAGAAGAAAGAGATTCATACAGGTTTGAAAAAACTTGAGGGTGTGTAAATGATGAGAGCATTTTGACTCGATAACTTATAAACACTTTCAGCCCATATTATTTCAGCTTATTTTTAAAATTGTGTTTAAAAGGTAACTCAGTCTTACAGATCATTTCCTAAAGTACGTTGTTTTGGGGTTTAGTTACCCTTTAACAGTGGAATTCCAGGTGGAAAAACTACATCACGCATGACGCGGTACAGAAAATTACACCAATCAGAGAGTCGAGATGCTCCTAAATAGCTCTTTAGCTCCGCCCACTCCTATAAAGTCCGAAAAGCAAAAACAAGTTAGCATTTTAGCACTTTTGGGTCAATGTTTTTTTTTGAATGAGGTTTCGATTAAATTTCTGAAATATGGTCTGTGGTGAACACAAGCTCAAGACACTTTCACGACATAAAATACATCAATATTACTCCACTCCACATGTCTTGTAAAAGGCGGTTGCTAACAAACGGCTAAATGGGACTACAGAGGCTGTTGAGGCGATTAAACGCCTACCTTTAGCTTTTTACTTCTGGCGACTACATTTAGGCTTCAAAAGTGGTGTTCATCTGTGATAATTATCTTGGTGGACAAAACGTGAAACTTTTGTTGATCACAGAGCTTGTTTTTAGCGATAATCCAAAAGCCTGTGGGAAAATCCTATTTGGGTTTTTCTCGAGGAAACCAGTGTGATGCGAACTGCCGGCTGGCCTACAAAGTGACATCATACCCGCACCACTCTATTTGCATTTTTTCACAGATGCCTTTACCATGGTAACCATAATTCCCACCAAAACAGCCAAATTACCACATTTTTCTGTAGTGCTACTTAGGGTTGGGTATCGAGAATCGAGTATCGATTGGAACCGAGACTAACTTTTCGTTTTTCCCGGAATCGTTCAAAAGTTAAAATTTCGACTCCTAGTTTCGATATTCACAGTCCGCCGAGCGGAAGAAGAAACCGCTGAACAACACCAACGAAGAAGCGTCTACCGGAAGTGTTGGCATAACCACGCGAGTCGAACATGAGTACCTTACGTCGGCGATCCAAAGTGTGGCTTCGCTTTTCTAAAAATAACGAAATCTCTGCAAAATGCAAAATTTGTGACAAAAGGAGTATTTTTACAGAAGGAGTATTTCCTTCAGAAAGGATTATTTCCTCCAGAAAGGCCGTTGGTTAGCAAGGTTAGCTAAACTTTTTTGACCCTGCCTCTTAAAAGAATCGGAATCGAGAATCGTTAGGAACCGGAATCGAAACAAGGAATCGGAATCGGAATCAGAATCGTTCAAATTCAAACGATACCCAACTCTAGTGCTACTAGAGTGAAATAAATAATAAAAAGTAAAAGTAATAAAAAGTAATAAATGAATTTAGGAAAGTCTTTGTCACTTAATTTCCTTGACGACAGATGTTGCTCATTCTTTCATAGTGTTATCAACTGTGGTTAATATTTGAGCACATTAAACACCCAATGCAAATTTTCCCTGCAGGTTGGCGAGACTATTGGAATAACAGAGGAGATCATGGGTCTAACTATTCTAGCGGCTGGTACCTCCATCCCTGATCTCATCACCAGTGTTATCGTCGCCCGGAAAGGTCTCGGCGACATGGCCGTCTCCAGCTCAGTCGGCTCCAACATATTTGACATCACTGTGGGGTGAGAGATCTTCATCATCAACTCAATAATCCTCATTTTATTACATCTCCTACCTAAAACAAGCATCTAATACATGGCCCTGTGTCTGTTCACTGTCTCCAGCCTGCCATTTCCTTGGTTACTCTTTGCAATCCTGAACGACATGGCTCCAGTGACCGTGAGCAGCAACGGTCTGTTCTGCGCCATCGTTCTGCTCTTCCTCATGCTCCTCTTCGTCATCATCTCCATCGCCGTGTGCAAGTGGAGGATGAGCAAGCTGCTGGGTTTCCTGATGTTCTTGCTGTACTTTGTGTTTCTGGTGGTCAGCGTGATGCTGGAGGACAAGGTTATCGTCTGCCCTGTCTCCATCTGATTCCTTTATCACGCCCGCCGTTGTTCGTTTTCCAGGAACAGACCCTCCTTTATTGCTCCGAAGGCACTCCGGGGCATACGAGTTATAACACTGAAGCTGGGCTGTGGCGCTGCATCTATATATCTACTGACGTCTGAGTAGCAGGGCTTTCCAAGCAGTAGTTTGTTATGGGAAAGTAGTGCAATATTCTGCATGCACTCTCAAAAGCAGTACATAGTGACTTGATGTACTGTAGATTTTAGCCATTTTTAATATGCTGCAGGATGAGGCTGGACTTTAAGAGCGAGGAGACACCACATCCAATGGGGAGGCACACATCAGCGGGAAATGTCTACAGACTCAGGAAAGGACCTTTGGTGCAAAGATGCAATAGTAACTAAATCACGATCCTGGTACTGTGCTTTAAAGCTCATGATATCATAAGCCTTGTGTTGCACAATAACTTGAGAAAGAAGGAAGAAACAAAGCTCTATAGTTGCTTTGTCCGAACGCTGGTCCTTTCTGATCGTTATCTGATTATTTTCATTCTGAGTATAATATATCATATAATTTATTGAATAGACTTGTAGTCTTCAGAAGTCTAAAACTGCAAATAAACAGTGTCAGACACAGATTTGAAACGCTCTCACTATTGAGTATAATCAACCGCATTAATGATGCTACTTGTAAATGTGATATTTTGTATGCTTATTCTCTGGGACTGATGTTTAATTTGATGTGATTTGTTTGGCGAAACCCAATGGATGGATGAATAGTGCAAGACATTCTCTGCTTGTAGAGGAGAACCAGTTATCACTCTCTTCTCACAGTCAGTTACAGTTACAGGTCTTCTTCATCATCCTCTGTCTAGAACATTGAGCAGGGTTCATGAACTTTTATTGACTCTACTGTTATCAGAGCTGCCAGTCGGTGTCAGTGTAAGTAGATTTGTACGCCGGACTCTGCAGAACTCTTTAAGTATCTCTCATTCCTGTCTGATAATTTTGGATGATGGGATGAAATTTGGAAGTGAAAGTACTAAAGAAATGGAGCACCCAACAGCTTTGCAGTTCATTCTTAGTTAAATACAAATGTATCTATCCATTCATAATTTCTGTATATTTAAATGAGTGGTGGACCAAATAAAATGATTTCTAAACCTACATGTAAGCGGGAGGATTTCTTTTTATTTGGGAATTATTTTCAATTTAAGCCTAAATGCTGTTTTGTGGCGCATGTGAAACAATCATTGGAGGAAGTTATTCATAGTTTTCGCTTCAGATTTTTGAGATGTTGATATGGTCCTTGCCGTAAATCATTGTTAAAATAATGTTATCTCACATGTTTTGCTTATAAGGGCAATGTAAAGCTTCAACCCTGCTTATAGTACCAACTGTACCATGGTGATGTATTTAGCTGCAAATGTTATGATGCTTGTATTGCAAAGCCATTAAAACATACCTTACATTGTAATTTTACTTCAGCACGTTAGAGACAGTGAAACACAACATACAATTTTGGCTGATGTTATTGTCTGATGGTTTAGCTTTGTTTGTGAGGTTAACCAATAAATACCGAACCCCTTCAGTACCACAGAATATATTAAATCATTTAATATTATATAAAATTACATAATACAACATATTGGGATAAAGTTCATTATTTTCCATAATGTAATGATAAAAATTCAACTTTCATATATTTTAGATTCATTGCACTCCAACTGAAATATTTCAGGTGTTTTATTGTTTTAATACTGATGATTTTGGCATACAGCTCATGAAAACCCCAAATTCCTCTCAAAAAATTAGCATATCATGAAAAGGTTCTTTAAACGAGCTATTAACCTAATCATCTGAATCAACTAATTAACTCTAAACACCTGCAAAAAATTCCTGAGGCTTTTAAAAACTCCCAGCCTGTTTCATTACTCAAAACCGCAATCATGGGTACGACTGCCGACCTGACTGCTGTCCAGGTCATCATTGACACCCTCAAGCAAGAGGGTAAGACACAGAAAGAAATTTCTGAACAAATAGGCCGTTCCCAGAGTGCACCTCAGTGGAAAGGAAAAAGTGTGGCAAAAAATGCTGCACAACGAGAAGAGGTGACCGGACCCCGAGGAAGATTGTGGAGAAGGACCGATTCCAGACCTTGGGGGACCTGCGGAAGCAGTGGACTGAGTCTGGAGTAGAAACATCCAGAGCCACCGTGTACATGCGTGCGCAGGAAATGGGCTACAGGTGCTGCATTCCCCAGGTCAAGCCACTTTTGGACCAGAAACAGCGGCAGAAGCGCCTGACCTAGGCTACAGAGAAGCAGACTGTTGCTCAGTGGTTTCATGTCATTCGGAAATCAAGGTGCCAGAGTCTGGAGGAAGACTGGGGAGAAGGAAATGCCAAATCCAGTGTCAAGTACCCACAGTCAGTGATGGTCTGGGGTGCCATGTCAGCTGCTGGTGTTGGTCCACTGTGTTTCATCAAGGGCAGGGTCAATGCAGCTAGCTATCAGATTTTGGAGCACTTCATGCTTCCATCTGCTGAAAACCTTTATGGAGATGACGATTTCATTTTTCAGCACGACCTGGCACTTGCTCACAGTGTTTACTTACCATACTGTGCTCAATAGGCTTTATGCACAGCTGCACTACTTCCTGAACTTCGGCCAGCTCTTTGTTTCGTGTCTGCCATTATTGGGCAAAATTGATTAATTCAGGTGTGTCTGATTATTGTTGCTGTGACTACTGAGGTCAAGCACACCTGAATTAATCAATGTGTCCAATAATGGCAGACCGGAAACAAGGAGCTGGCTGAAATTCAGGAAGTAGTGAAGCTGTGCATAAAGCCAATTGGCCTGCCAACTCTCCTGACCTGAACCCCATAGAGAATCTGTGGGATATTGTGAAGAGAAAGTGGAGAGACCCAACACTGGATGAGCTTATGGCCGCTATCGAAGCATCCTGGGCCTCCATAACACCTCAGCAGTGCCACAGGCTGATTGCCTCCATGCCATGTCATATTGAAACAGTCATTTCATAATTTCATAATATTGTTCTTTAACTTGTAAGAATACACATTTAAGTGCTGTCAAGTAATAATAACTCAGAACATACATTTTTTTATTCATTGATTTTGACACACACACAATATATATATATATATATATATATATATATATATATATATATACACACACTCAACAGATAGACCTACTGCAGCTTGTATGTAAACAAGTCACATGTGACTGTGTTTATGGCTGATTTAGTCACTGTGATATATGTGACCAGTAAAGGATAAATGAATATGAAAACACCCAATATACATTAACAAACACCTCAAATAATACTATCAAATGACTTCACTTAATAAATATACTTATTATAAACAAACAAAAGAAAAGCAAGCAAAATAGTCCTTGGAGTTGTTGCCCGATTATCGGCCAGAACCCTATAAATACCTCCAATGTTTCAACTCGAACCCCTTTAGATGGTGCACCAGCTGCTCACGACGTATCAAACAAACAAAAAGAACGGTAAGAGTAAACTTAAACTAAACGTTAAAGAGTGTGCGCTCTTAACTCCAAACGAAAGTTTAAATAAAGTTTACTTAACCAAAATGTTGTTGTGTAATCTTTACTGCAAACAAATTCCATTAAATAAAAACTCAAACTGACCTGACCCAGGTTCACCAACATCCGCCACAGTGTCACGTAGACGGGTAACTTTATCAGCTTTTAGTTACAGCGTTCAGGAACCGTTAACTATGAACTAAAATAATATTGTTATTACTGGTAGAGTTACCGGGTAGCTACCGGACATTTTCTCACCGGTTCCCAACTCCCAACATGCACAGTTGGTCACGCACACACATCTGTGCAACTGTCATATTTATTTTTACAGTCTATGTTCAGAGATGGGATGTAGAGTAACAGCACTGAGAGAAAACCCGGGGACACGACTAAAATTGGTATTATATCTCAAACATCAGATAAAATATTTTTATCTTATGAAAAAAAAAATTAAAGCATAGATTCCCAAATAAAGTCACGCAACACAGCAAAAAAAAATAAAGATTTCTGAAGGATTTTAATCATAAATCATAGTATAGTTTAGAGATAGAGGTTGGAGATGTAGAACATGCTATTTTTTGTGTTCCAAGTAGTTTTATTAATGTTTTTAAGTATACATTTTAAATTTGTAGTTATCTTAATGTGCATGACATTTTGATTATTAATAAAATGTATTTTAGAGTTAATTTTCATGCATTTTTATACATATAAATGTCCTGGGGACACAAATGTAACCCTTTTGGTGGAATGGCTCGAAAAGAGCCCTATACTTTTAGCCTAAAACATTTTGTCAGTCTAAACGTTTCTCCTTTATCAGCGGTCAATGGCATGTGATTCAAGCCATCTTTCAGTCAGTGGATGGCGATAGTGAGAATCTTCTAAGTTCTAACACCAGAAACACGGAAGCGGAAGTGTGATAAGAATGATGATGCACTGAGCTGTTACATTTGTTTACATCAGACTTTAGTTGTACTTTGTGGGTAAAAGACACGTACCTGTAACAGTTGGGCATTTCAGACTATACTCGAGGTTAAGGAAGTGATTTTTCCATCACAACTGGAGAAATGAGGACCGCAGGAGTTTTATTCCTTCAACTTTTGCTGTTGATTGTGCCTCACATCCGCTGCTGGAATGATGGTAAAATTTCTTTTATATAAACCATACAGCTAAATAAACAATTCTAATCAAATCTTAGAGAATATAGATTGGTCAGTCTGAGTAAAATACGTTTGAATTGGACTTATTTTTGCATTGAAGTTTTATCGGCTTTAGTGGATGCTATTAACTTACCCTGCTGAGACCACAATATTTTTGTTTATTTCGGCCTGAAGTTCAAATTTTTGACCTTTTTTATATCAATATTTTTTTTTGCATGTGTCCAAAACGATAATTTGAGTTCATGTGATGATATTTAGTTATACTAACGTTACATTAAGAAAAACAAGAAGAAAAAGAAAGACGTTTTGTACCTTTTTGCTAAATGTATCCGGACATAAATAGGACAGTTGGGCCTTTTTCTATAAATAATATTTTATGGGTGGGGGATGGGTGGCCAATATGATAATATGTGATATTTTATTGTTTTACTAATACATATTAGAATTGCATAAAAATGATAATATAATGAAAATTATATGAATTATAATAAGAAGAAAGTGGAAAATATCAATAAAATATGCATTTTTGTACTATCTTTTTTTATAATAAAGGTCTCTAAGTTTTCACACGTTGAAAAATAAATGTGTAACAGATATGTGTAAATATATTATATTTACACACACACACACATATATATATATATATATATATATATATATATATACACACACACACACACATATATATATATATATATATATATATATGGAAGAAGAGAAAATATGAAAATATAAATGAATGTCCATTTTTGTAATATATCATAAAGATGACAGTTTATGTGACACAAATGTTGGTTGTTTTGCCAATATGATAATATAAATATGTGAAGATAGTTTAGTTTATCAATATTACATAAGAAGAAGAAAGAAGAAATCAAATTAAATATGTACATTTTTATAATATCTATCTTAAACAAGTGCTTTTATTTGATACAAAATTGTTTGGGTGTGGCCAATATGATAAAAATGTGAAATTGTTTATATTTAATAATAACAATGATAAAATGATAAAATATAAATTAAATATGTACATTTTGTAATATATCTGAAAGGACAGTTGGTGCTTTTATGTGATAAAAAAAAACTAAACTGATAAAAGGTTTTATGTAATTACAGTGCTTTCAAACAATATTTTTGTTTATATATGTATGAGTGTGTATACATTTACATATACACACACACTTAATATAATTTATACATAAATACTGTATAATAATATATTTATGCACATATATAAACAAAAACCTTTAGATGCAATGAATTACAATGAATTGATTTGACACTAACAAAATATAAATATATAGATACATAAATAATACAAACCAGAAGAAAAATATTAATTAAATATTCCATAAGCTTTTGAAGAGGGCAGTTCAGTTCAATGCAGACAGACAGATGAGAAGAGTCTTTGTTCCTTCATCAGACGCTGTGTTGCTGCGTGATGTTCAGGTGCTGACGCTCTACAAAGGACGCTACACCACCGCACGCCGCTCCAGCCCCGTTCTACAGCTGCAGTGTGCTGGAGGGACCGCTGGCTGCGGGTCGTTTGTTCCAGAGGTGGTGCAGTGTTACAACAGAGGATCAGATGGCATAGACACACAGGTCTGGCTCAAACATTTCCGCTTGCGTATGGTCGGTAACTCTCTTGGACCTATTCATAGTATTTCTCTCTCTCTCTTTATAGTGGGAATGCAAGGCTGACATGGACAACTTGTACAGGTTTGGGCGCGTGGAGGTCTCCTGTGAGGGCTATAGCAGTCCTAATGATGCCTATGTACTGAGAGGCTCATGCGGTCTGGAGTATACGCTAGAGCTCACGGCAGAAGGGAAGCAGCAGAACACTCATGGCTCGTCTGGCTTCTCAGGCTTTGCCTCTAACTTCTTCCAAGGCTCTTCCAATCAAAAACAGCAGTATAGAGGAGACCCCTATCAGCAGGCTAACGGCCCGTCTGGTGATGGAGTGGGTGGGCTGATAGCAATAGCATTTCTTCTGCTGGTGGCATATGTTGTATACAAGATGTTTCTGTGCAGTCCTTCTCACGGCCACCAGGGGTACAATGCAGATGGGACTCAGGGATACGGCGGGGCCTCGGATAACAGTCACGGCATGGGACCGCCACCTCCTGGATTTAAACCAGATTATTACTCAGGTAATAATCTCTTCAAAGAGCAAGAGTTTGGTGGGACGTTATAATTTATTGTGACATTATAATGTTCAGGTGGCACTGAAGACTGGAGTAATGAATTGCCGTCACAGGAACTAATTACATTTTAAAATATACTCGTTTAGAATACGGTTATTTAAAATTGTAATGATATTTCTCAATATTACTGTATTTTTGAGCCAATAAATGCAGGCTTGGTGAGCATAAGCGACATTTAACTGTTTATGATTCCAAAGTGAAACTGTAGTGTAGGGACTTTAATATCCTAGTGTGTGTAATAACCAAATATGCATAATATTTGCATATTTCTTTGTGGCTAGTGTAGTGTATAAAATTTCTGTTTTGTGGGTTCTCTCAGAAGACCACTCCAGCTCAAGGCCCGGGTATGGCTTTTCCGATGCGTACACCAGACCTCAGAGTTCCTGGACTGGTTTCACTGGTGGAAACAGAACTGGTGGGGGTGGATTTTGGACTGGAATGGGCACCGGAGGAGTCCTTGGATATTTGTTTGGGAGTCAGAGGTAAGAAATCTAATTTTTCTCACACATAATTTGCAACAGTTTATACAGTTACACAGAAGTCACTTTTAAACCGAGCAGCTTTCAATTGGCCGGACAGCCAATTACAACTACTAGTGAAATTCCTGATGCCATAGATTCTTATTTTTGTTGGCCAACCCAGAAGTTAGCATCACTCTGGTTCCCTCGACGAAAACCCAATAAGATTTTTCCATAAGCTTTTGAATTATCATAAAAAATTATTTAACAAACGTTTATGTGATGATTTTCACAAATGAACACAAAGCCTAAATTCAATAACCTTAGGCTATATACGAACTACACCACAGATGTGTAAATTCAAAGTTACCATCACTAAGCTTCCAACAACTCTTGCAGTCTTTATATAAAAAAACATTTTCACTGAGTATGAGTTATAATAATTTGCAAGAGCGTGATTATAAACATAGCAAGGCTGTGAAAGCGGAGTGAGTAGATGAGTTTATCTCATAGATGGATGACGCCCTCTTCCATTGGTGAAAAGTGAAGCCGCCAAAGTCCTAATATGGTGCTGACATCTTGCGCACCAAATACTCCCACAGAAAAGGTTACTACAAAATTTACTGTGTGAAATATACAGTTATAGACATGTAGAAATTAAAGTTGAAGCTCCAATTTTCTTCTGAAAATCCAAAAAAAGTCTATTGGTCCCTCAGTGACTACTTCGTTCACAACTGACGTCACATTCCCGTTTTTTATAGCATCAAATAACTAAGACCAAACTTATTTTTAAAAAACGAAATCAGCATGATAAAAACTACCTAAAATGACAGAAAACATCTTTGAGAAATTTATTTGAAGTGTAATTTGATTGTATAGTTTTCATCGTGATTCGTGCCCATTAGACTTCATGGGGAGGCGGGCTTTATGACCCCCGGTGGGACCAGCCTATACTGGGACCAGCCTTCGGGGGGCGATCAAGGTGCTTTGGCTTCACTTTTCAGCACTTTTGGGCATGCTTGGTTGAATGTCCACCACAATGTCTGTAGTCCCATTTAGACACTTGTTAGCAGCCGCCTTCTTCAAGACATGTAAAAGCTTTATCACGAGAGAAAATATCACGAGTGAGTTATTACTGATGAGTTTTATGTCGTGGAATAAAACATTTAAATCTCTCGAGCTTGTGTTCATCACAGGCCTTATTTCAGGCTTTGAACTAAAATCACATAAAAAAAAACATTGACTTCAGGACGATGGAATCGGAAATGCTAAAATGCTAACTCGTTTCTTTGTTTTGGCCTACAAGATTACTTTATCCCTGCACCACTCTATTGGTCCAAGAATATTCCAAACCACAACTTAACAGAATTTATCTTTTATTTAATGGCACTGGTACTGTTTGCAACTGTTGTCGTTAATCATGACAGTTTGGAATGGATCTTGTTTTTATTTTTGGTAAGATTTATACTTGCTTACAACAAATGCACTAATTGACTTTTATGTTGATCTAAGACGCCAGCCACCAATGGGGTTTGCTAGACCATCTTATTCCAACATCCCTTCTCCTGCACCAAAAACAAGCTCAGGAACACGAACCGCCTCAGGTAAACTCTAGCAAATAATAAAGCTAAACTCTATTACAGATATTAGATGTGCTCTTATGGTTTTTTGAAAAGCCCATTTTTTTTGGTGAAATATATTTATGGTATATTCTGATGCAGGTTTTGGAGGAACTAAAAGAAGATAGATGAGATATGAGCGTCTACTCTCACAGCCTCGGTTCTCAGATTTGACATGATCAACGGGCACATTACAAATATTTACAACTTTTTCTTCATACTACTGTTTATTCATAACCTAGACGTTGCTTGACCAGATGTAGGACGTTATTGATTTAGATTTTGGTTATTGGTTTGTTGCTTCTCTTTTTTCATACTGCATGTAACTATGGATAAAAAAAACAAAAAAACACCAAAAACATGTGATTCTACTGTTTTTCAAGCATTTATTAGAATTTTGGAAATTATTGGAAAAGAAAAATGTTTGAATGTTTTAAAAGGCCTTTATTTTCCATATAATTCTATTTCTGTAAATATAAGTCTAAATGAACCCTATACGCTTTATTCACAGCAGCGCCATCTTTGATTTTTAATGAGAATGAAAGCGAGGCTGTGAGGGATAGACTTGCATCTCTTCAATGGGCTGTATTGTTATTTAATGTGTTTTCGGATTGTTCTGCTCATGAAACACTGGAGAAATATCTTTCCAAGAAATGTCAGTTGACTAAAAACTCCCGACAATGTAAGCTGTGGAAAATTGTAAGTAATCTAGCCGCTTTATTCAGCTTTTTACAGCGGATGCCATTGGAAACACGGTAAGTCTATCCCTCACAGCCTCACTTTCATACCTGTCATGGCGCTGCTCTGAATAAGGTCTATTTACTTAATGCAAGTACTTGGTCTTATTCTGCAGTGATTCAATATTATTCCAAAGAAATTTTTATTTTATTATTAAGTCTTTTATTAAATCCCTCCGTGGAAAAAAAATATTCTGGCTCCATTCTGGCATGGTACTCCCACTTTTGACAATCTTAATCAATAAAATAAGTCCCTGGATAGATTCTCATTGAAAATTCTGTTTTATAGTATAATAAAGTAAAATGTCATTTTTTTGTTTATGTTGACTTTATATTAAAATTATGTAAAAGATATATTGTGTGAGTGTGTGACATTAGCTTATACTGGACCTACTGTGAAAAGTGCTTAAGCTATTGGCTATCGTGAAAACATGCAAACTGATACGTTAAGGCATAAGATGTCAATTTGCTTACTCTATTACTCATTGTCTTTATATTAAAATTCTGATTTGGAAAAGCTTTGAATGACTATACTGTGGTGTGCATCTTGATACAAAATAATGACTCTGATTTTAAGTTTAAGATATATCAGTGCAAGTTGCTTTGTTTAAAACAGCTCGAACATGCATTTTAGTCTGGGACTAGCTTAAACCTTGTCTGTGAAATCAGGGGAATGTGTCTACTGCTATAGTCATGATTCAGATTATGAGAACATCAAGGTTTTCCACTTGATTTAATATAAAGATATCTGATTAATCTTTTCAGGTTTAAAATTGTAACTTTTTTCTCATATCAAAAAATCACATTTTATATGTACCATACTGTATCTCACCACTGGTGTCCAATGGTACTAAAAAACATAAATAAAAAACTTTTGTGTCATTTCATGCTAGTTTAAGTATACTAATTTTAGGTTACAGAAGAATACAGTATAACCATGATAAATTAATTTCATTTAGTGTCACTTTATTTGTATTCACTCATACAAAAAACACATGGAAAGGTACATACATCTGTATTTATATTTGTAGTGTTTAGAATCCCATTTTATACATTTACAAATATAAAAATATATATATTATGTATTATATATATAGAATCTCACTTCTTTTGTAATTACAAAAACAACTGACATCAAAATTGCAATGAACAAATACTTAAAAACAACCCCCATAAAAAAAAAAAAAACATAAGATATTTCACTGCTGCACCCTGAGACAATAACAATCGATCATCAGATCACATATGAAGTGTTCACAGATCAGCCTTCTCCTCATAGCGACAAATACAGGATGATCTTTGGCTGTCCAGGTAAGGCTTACATCCCAAGTGCATGACCGTATCAAACAGCAAAGTCACTGCTGATTCACAGGCTGTGAAAACACATGGATATAAAGGTTTTACCTCAGCATAATGTCCAAGAAATACTGTATGATATAATAGGCCAGCTATACATATCCTGAAAATGGTGAACAATAAATAATAGAAAATATAAGAATTAACAATACTTTTCCATTGTTCAACATTTACTAATACATTATTAAAATCAAAAGGTGTATTTGTTAACATTGTCATTAATAAATCATGTTTAATTTGGACTTCTCTGTGCATGCTCTTTGAGGTGGTGACCACAGACCTGCATTATATGACTGACAGACACGAACGGTTTGACATAAAAATTTAAACTACTGCGGAAAGAAAGACACCTACATCTTGGATGCCCTTGAGGTAAGCTAAAACATACCAAAAATTAATTTCAAAGTGAACTATCCCTTTAAAAAGATTAATAAATAGTGTAACTAATGTATTGCTCATTGTTAGTTATTTAAAACATGAACTTATGTTAACAAATGAGACCTTACTGTAAAGTGTTACCAATAAAACGTATCTCTAAAGTCTGACTTATTATCTTGCAATTACAAGTTTTATAAAGAAAGTTTTATAAAAAATATATATTATTGCGAGATATAATTTATGAATCGCAAGATAAAAACTCGCAATTCGGAAAAAAGCATTGATAAACTATAAACTAGCAATATTGTGAAGAAAAATCATAATTGCAATCTCAGACTTCTTTTCTCAGAATTGTGATATAAACTTTTATTCTGTGATGGAAACAAGATAATTCATTACACAATATTAGCAAGACTGTCAATTACCTTGAACACTTTGGGACAAGCCCAGTGTCGTTTGTAAATTGTTGCAAATGTTCTCCAGACAGACCTGGAACTGCTCGTCACAGTCATTTTTCTTTCTCCCACAGGTATCATAGCATAGATCATGCTCATTACAGCATCTGGTCAGAGATGGCATCCCAACATCAAACTGCAGTCCACCAATGAGAATATTAAAAGAGTAAGCATTTCAATTTCAGACAATTAGTGAATGCCACAAAACAGCAATACCAATAATATCTAGCTCCTACACAACAACAGAAGTAACTGCAAGTCTTCCCTCCTCACCTGAAATCCAAACAGTGGGGAGCCACATCCATTGGGTGGAGCGGGTTTGTAGTTGGGGCGAGGAAATGGTGAGTACCCTATAAACAGTGTTGCTTAAGTTACTCTGAAAAAGTAATTAATTAATAGCTACTAATTTGAAATTTCATCTCCAACAGTGTAATTACATTACTGTACTACTTTTCTCTTACCAAAAAGTATTGCATAAACGTTACATACTTTCTAAATCCTATAGACATAGACATGAAATTGCTCTTTTAATTCTTTTAAGTAAATAATATTAAATTGCATAAATTATTGTTGAACTGACCAAAAGTATTTAAAGGGAGATGGTTACAATAAGATGCATTTAATCATTAGACGTTAAATCCACTATTGTTTTATATAGAATTGTTTCTATATTCATATGACTTTTTATGTTTAACAGATCAGTAATTGATTGTCTAATAACTTAAAATTTGACCAACCGTCGCCGCACTTAAAGTGACACCGTCCGTCTGAACCTCCGATCAGGTCCAAAGCCATGTTAAGGTAGGCGTCTATGCTGTGAATCCCCTTCCGGATGGATTTTAAGGTCTTTCTCCAGTCTGGAGGTTTAATTTCTTCAGTAAATCTATCAGCTTTAACCACATTTATCAATATTATAACAGAGAGCAGCAGTGTAACACTGGAGATGACACGACAGAGCATAGTCCAACAAATGCCACGTTTCAGGCTAACGTTACCTCTACAATCTAATTATCTATAAAGTATCTGTTTTATTTATGTTCCCAAAAAGATCACTATCATGTTTAAATAGATCTGCGATAATGAGGTTGTTTTTACTCGTATAAATAGTTGTCAAGTAAGGTACGAGCACGAGTCGGCGACAGTGTTTACTTCCTGATGATATGCAGATTCTTCTTCTTCTTGTAATGGAGTTTTATGGCGGCGCATTACCGCCGCCAACTGGACTGGAGTGGGAAACACTAATAAGCAAATGGAAATTAACAATAAACAAAATATGAAAATAATAATAATAATTGTAACACAATTGCTTTAAATTCTCCAGACTCTTCCTATAATATTATAATATTGCTGTCTTTGCCTAATCAAAAAAAAAAAAGAAAAACAAATAATAAAAATAAAATGTTGCCAAATACTGAAGTTGTATTCAAAATAAAATCAGTTATTTTGTATAATTTAAAACATTAAATAAATAAAAAATATTGGTCTTACAAAATATCGATGTTGTTACATCTTTACATTTTCAAAGTGTAGACAACGACATAAGTTGTAAGGTTGTAAGTTGCAAACTTTTCAAGTCAAGTTTCGATAGATGGCGATGTTGGACTTGTGGCGCAAAATATCCAAAGACGAGAAGGACTGGACAGCACACTCGTAAACAGAAAGAACACTGCTGGATTGTTATTTTTAAGATTTCATTACGTTCCTCATTAGACCAACTATAAAAAACAAAAACGGTTTCCGGTAAGACGGCGCTTTATTGATTAATTGTCATTAAAAGTCTCGAGCTCTTTGCATTCAGTATATAACCTACCTACTACTTTATGCTGCATACATACATCATTACTACCACTTTAAATTAATAATATAATCAATTTAATTTGTGATTTCTCTAAAATTGTATTTTTTTTACATTTTATTTCAACTCAACTATAGTTTATGCTCTATACATTTGTAATACTGCAACTTTGAAATATATTACATTTGATTTGTGATTTCTCATGCATGTATTTATTTATTTATTTATTCATATTCATCTTATTGTTTGTGTTAAAATCTTGAAAGATTTTGATTTTAGTCATTGCATAATTTCAATACTGATATTATAGTATTTTATTGTGAAAGGAAAGGTTTGTGAACTTCGGTCACTGTATTATTTCCAAACTGTCATTTCTATATGAATGTTTTAATTGCTTACTTATTATTTTATTGTGTAATAAATGAATGAATGAGTGTATTTTTTCCAAACTGGTATTGTATGTAGACTGATCATGGATGTACCAGAGGCCAGTCACTCTCAAGAAGCACCAGCAGATTGTGTAAACTCTTCACACGAGTCCAGCGTGTCCTTAACGCCGCACATGTTGGCCAAAATAGAACGGAACAGACAACGGGCATTGATGCTCAGACAAGCCAGGCTCGCCAGTAGACCGTCTTCAGCTATAGAAGGCATGTGTTTGGAAACTGCACAACACATTCAGTACTTGAAATTGCATGAATTTCACTCATAAATAATCTGTCTTCCCTCAGGTGCTACTTGTGCTAAAGTGGCAAAAACTATAGACTCTGGTGCAGGGTTCTTCATTGAAGAGGAGACGGCAGAGGATGAGCAGCAGGAAAAGAGAGTGGTTCAGCAACCAGGTGACCAAAAATGGCATCGCATACATGCACACAATTGTTTTCAATATCCATTTTAATTAATTAATTTTTATGTAAGTGCTTTAACAACAAAAAGCACGCTTAGTACCAGTGTTACCTGCCCAATAGACATCCTTTATAATACTGAGAGGCAAATTTAAACTATTTTATGTGTGTGTTTGTGTTTCAGCCCCAGTGATGGAGCCTGATTATCTGATGTGTGAGGAGTGTCAGAAGCCATTTATGGACTCTTACCTCAGCAACAGTTTTGATTTATCTGTGTGTGATAAATGCAGGTATGTCATCCATTCTGGACGTGGTCACAGTGGGTTAAAACATACTGTTAAACTTGTTACAGAGGGTTTACTGGCTGGTGTTGTTAGTATAATGCAGTTGTTTTTGTCTCAGTATTTCAGTTCCGTTACTTTATTTTGTTTCCTGTGCACCTGCAGTTCAACAAGTGCTCAAAACAAGTATTGTAATGTGTATGCGTAATTCATTTTATAATTGCATATGTTTGCATAGAGACAATGAAGTGAAGCACAAGCTAATATCTCGCACTGAAGCGAAACAGACTTTCCTTCTGAAGGATTGTGATCTGGATAAGAGGGAGCCACTGCTGCGATTTATCCTGAGGAAAAATCCTCACAATCCACACTGGGGAGACATGAAACTCTACTTAAAGACACAGGTCGGTTCAACATATCCTCAAGCCAGAGCTGTACAAATAACCTGATCTCACTCAATCCAGTTATTAAATTCAAATCCCTTCTAAAGATATATGAAATTAGTTTTTGTTTGTTTTTGAAAGAAACTACTATGATTGCCAAGACTGCATTTATTTGGTCAAACGTAGTAATATAGTGAATAGTATTGTGAAATATTTTTACAATTTAAATTAAAGGGATAGTTCACTTTGAAATTAATTTTTGGTATGTTTTATCTTACCTCAAGGGCATCCAAGATGTAGGTGTCTTTGTTTCCGCAGTATTTTCGATTTTGATATTTTTAGGTCAAACCGTTCTTGTCTGTCAGTCATATAATGCAGGTCTATGGTCACCACCTCAAAGAGCATGCACAGAGAAGTCCAAATTAAACATGATTTAATGACTCGTAAATGTAAGTACACATTGATGGTTTGATTTGATGACATTGATTTTTCGTTTTCTCACACAAACCACTCGTTTTTTTCCTTAGGCCATCAATGTATTGTGTACTTACATTGACGAGTCATTAAATCATGTTTAATTTGGACTTCTCTCTGCATGCTCTTTGAGGTGGTGACCATAGACTTCCATTATATGACTGACAGACAAGAACGGTTTTACCTGAAAATTGAAACTACTGCGGAAACAAAGACACCTACATCTTGGATGCCCTTGAGGTAAGATAAAACATACCAAAAATGAATTTCAAAGTGAACTATGCCTTTAAGGGTTTTCTATTTTACTATATTATAAAATGTAATTTATTCCTGTGATGTCAACTGATTTTGTCACACGATCCTTCAGAAATCATTCTAATATGCTGATTTGGTGCTCTAGTAACATTTCTTATTGTTTTCAACAGTTTATGCTGCTTAATATTTTTGTGGAAACCGTGATACATTTGTTAGGATTCTTTGACAACTACAAAGTTCAAAAGAACAGCATATATGTGAAGTAGAAATCTTTCGTAAAATGATGTCTTTGCTGTCACTTTTAATCAGTTTAATGTGACCTTGCTAAATAAAAGTATTAATTTCTTCTTTTTTAATATTATTCATTATTATTAATGTATTATGAGCAAACATGACAATAATGACCATTACTATATTTATAAAGTAACTTTAAATCCAGAATAATACATGCTGTAAAACTTAGTTTTCATGGTGATGATGATACCTAATGCATCAAATTAAAAAGTGTTACTATATCATGCAAACAGTTTCATGAATTCTTATGTGTGTTTGGTTTGTTGATTTTTGTGTACCATTTTGTTTTGTTTTATTGAATGTTTAGGTGGAAAAGCGCTCTCTGGAGGTATGGGGCAGCGAGGAAGCTCTGGAGGAGGCCAAGGAGAGTAGAGAGGAGAACAGGGAGATTCAGAAGCAGAAACGCTTTAACAAAAAAGTTAAAGGTATGAAAGCTGAGCTAAAAGTATGACAGATTTAAAATGTACGCTAAAATATTTTTCCACTGAGAGATAAATAGTATGTAAAATAATCTATATTTGAAATTTCTCGTGAAACAAAATTAATTTGTGCACTTTTAAATGAGCGAATAAACCGACTTAATTTGTTCACACGACTACATTTGGTAACATTGTATAATTATACATTGCTCTCAATCTTCGTCTGGCTTTCAGAACTGAGGCGGGCGGTAAGGAGCAGTATGTTTAAGAAAGATACCAGTGTTCATCAGCATGACTACGGCCCTGACGAGGTTCTGGACGAAGAGGAAGATCTCTACAGGAAAGTGTGTCAAACCTGTGGACACGAACTCACTTTTGAGAAAATGTAAATACGTCTTCAAACTACAGCACAGGGAAGAAGCAAGTCCGAATCACGTTTCTAGTCCTCGACACATTCCTTTGGCTCGCAGTCCAGGTACCAATACAGGTTTTTCCACTTTTTTTCACTTGATCACAAGAGGGCACTGTAGAGCTACCATTTTAAGAAAACTGCAATCAAAATGACAGATGATGTAAGGTTGAGTTTTTGCCGTTTAGGGGAGAGTACACTGTTAAACATGTTCTATATCTGTGAAATGGACAAGGAAAAATACTAAGGAAATATATTAAATAGTTCACCCTTTCAACTGTGTATTTAATATTTAGGACCTGACTACCGTAAACCTGCTCTTTCACATACGATATTATTATAAATGACGAGGCAAAAGCTCTAAACGGGTCCAAAGTTGAGCTTGTAACAGGATCTCGTTTCTCAGTCTCCTACCACGTGCCTGTTTGTTCGGCGAGGGATTTTGATGATTCCGTACGTAGACTGAGAGATTCTCTCACGGTGTTGTGTTTCAGTCTCTCTGTGGCCATTGAAAGTATCCGACAAGGAGCACAAACACACTCACATTTGGTGCCAAGGTTGCTAGATACTTTTTTGCTGTATTATGATTATAAATAATGAACTTAGCCTATGAAATGTTTGTAATAAATTTTTTACAAATTGGAGAACGTGTCTCCACTCTGTGTTTACATCGTCCATTATCAGCTTTTATTATCTGATGTCTCATTGACCACAAACACGCATATTATTATTCTTCAGGGACGCATACGACCGCATGCCCACTTTTATCATGGCAAAGCTTGTGAATGTGAGTAAGAGTGAATATGCGATCGTTCCTTTTGTCGTGATGTCCACTAAGGCAGGGTTACACATGCCTTGCATTGCTGTCATAATTTGTGTTCGCCCTATATCTTGTTAGCTTTTTTGTCTCTGTCCCATTTAGGCCACATGACCAAACGAAAGACACCTCCAGTAAAATCCTATATTTATTTTATGATAACCTTCTAATACTATAATACAAATGTAAATGTTTATTATTGTTGTCAATGAAAAAAGTTGAGCGTTGAAGTTTTTGTGGAGAGTTTTTCAGGATTCTTAGCAGCATTTGTTTGAAATGTATTTTATTTTAGGTCTTTACAGTCAATTTTGATCAATTTACCCCAAACTTTTAAAATAGTAGTGCATGTGCAGAGCTTCTTGGTTGGTTTTCCATTAGCTCCTTCTCATAGCTAGCTGTTACCATAATTTATAAGGCACATGTTCACTGCTTCAAATCATAAATTTTCCTCCGATTGATTTAATGGCCTGCATATTCATTTTGTCAGGCTATGTCAAAACTCATGTGTGAACTATTGACATACTGTGGATGCAAAATTATTCAAAAGGGTAATGAATTCATTCCTCAAGACCTTTTAGTGGGGCCTTTTTATTTCTGTTCTCATGCCTAGTGCGTTCTTATGACCTAATTGTGAAGTCTCAGCATAGCAGTTCTGAAATTCAAAACCCTCCACACTTTTATCATCATTCACACTGACTCAACTAATGCACACAGGGATATGAGATGAGCTGTCTACTAAATTGTCCACCTGCAATCACATAAGTACTGTGATAATAGGTCTAAAAGTCTTTCTGTTGATAGTTACAGGCGAATAATAATAATAATAATAATAATAATATATGGGATAGCCTAATATTAGCTAGAAAATAAATACGTTTACAGGTACACCTATTTTGTGCCACGCTGCTGATTGCTCAGTGTCTTCTTCTGTGCTGCTGATGATGTCCCCAAACCCGTGCTGACCTTTAGGGTCAAAGTAAGGACCAAAGACCAGCAAAGCACAGCAGAGTGAGAATGAGAAGGACATACCACGCTAATGCCTGTGCTTTGATTAATGGCACTCATGATTTGCCACCTGCTGTTTTATATGGCCCTCTGTGAGTAACTGATCTCGAAGTGCTTGCATGTGTGTGGTGTCCACATTTTAAATAGCTGCCTAAATTTAACAGCTTTGTAGAGGTCGTTAAAAATTCAGACACTAACAAGTTTGTGAGCAGTTTGTCTTCTGGTGTGAAATGGACCACTCTGAAGCATTTAATGTAGTCTGATATATATGCAGCTGTCAAAGTGGATCCATCGTTTACCCGTTCGGACTAATGATGGTAATACATGAGATGAGTGCAGGCCCAACTACTTCATATGCAAATACTTTACATACTGTTAGCAGGTGTCCTAAATAGCCCCGTACCCGGCTCCTCCACGGATCTGGAGGATAGATTAGCCATGGCCGGGGAGGGATATGTGCAATTTTTTTTATTTATTTTTAAGTCAAATTCTCTACTCATTAAATGTTTAGATCTTTTCTGTTGCAACTACTGCTACAACAAAAGGTGCACTCTTTATTATTTTGCAAAAAATCAATAATCCTTGTACTGGTGTTGACCCCTTTTCACCCACAATTATTGTGAAAGTTAATATTATCTATATGGTAATAATCTATTTATTGGAATTAAAAGTTCGACTTGATGCTTAACCATAACACTTTATAACAATGTTCATTAAGTTGATAAACACTGTAAAATATTTAATAGTTCATGTGCATTCAGATAAGTAGTTAGTTGGTAACACTTTAAATTAAGGTTCTATATGTTATAACTAGTTAATGCAATAGGTAACATGAAATATATTAACAATAGCATTTATCAATCTTCATGAATGCTAATATATATATATGAGTACTAATACAATTTCAACATTTCAAATGCATTTTTTGCAAGTTGTTCATTGTAGTTTATAATAACATTCATTAATGTTAACACATTTTTAAACCGTTCTGTAAAGTGTCACCAAGAATTCATAAATATGCAAGACAAATAAAATAAAAAAAACATTTTTGTTTGCAACTATCATACAAAATTATAGTGTATTTACTGACATACAGTTATTGAGACCTTGCCCATGTGACATCTAGCCCTGGTCTTTCATAAGTTATTGTAAAGTGTTACCCAAGTTTCAGAATTGAACTCTATTCTCCCCTCACGTTGCATTTTAAAAATGAGGTTTATGCTGTTAATAGACTGTCACCATCTTAGATTTATTGTCAACTTTCTTATTGGATGCTATGATTTCAGACTGTCATATCCCTCACACCTCTGCAGTTGTTCTTTTCTCTCTTTCTTTGTTGGGTAGTGGTTCTCGTGTCTCTTTCCCAAAGCCACCTTGTCTTCTGTACGGTTGGCAGCAGGCACTGGCTCTAATACGGGGATGCAGCTGTCATGGGCCAGAGGCGGACATTGATAACATTCAGTTGACAACAAATGTTTCTATACTCGCGTTATGTATGCGGTTATGCGCTTCTAGGAGGCGGTTGCCCACAATAGACCTGTGGCTCTTCTTGAGCATAGTGTTTTCTAAGCTTTGAGGGCTATGACATGATATCTATTAATACCTGTGTAGAGTAGTGGAGATGAGCATAGGGTAAGATGTGCCGTCACCTTGATCTAGGAAACTGCCCAGAATTTATATTTATATATTATATTAATTAATATTTATTAAGGACCCATATATACAGCTGCCTATTGAGAGGTGAACATGAAATCTGAAACTGGTGAACATTATTTTGATGCAACTGTTTTTGCCCGTCAAAATAAACTTTCTAGACAAGAATTCATTTAAACTGAATTCATCAGAATATATATACTATATATATACTGTGTGTGTGTGTGTGTGTGTGTGTGTGTGTGTATATAAAGAGTTCAGATGCAAAAGCCTCTAAGTGCCATTTGAAATTTTCATCTAGAATGATCATTTTTTTCAAGCTTGTATATTTAAGTTCAGTAATTTCACTTAAATGGCAATGAAGATTACCTATTAATTGTCATTTAAGTGAAATTACTGAACTTAAATATACAAGCTTGATAAAAATTATCATTCTAGAAGAAAATTTCAAATGGCACTTAGAGGCTTTTGCATCTGAACTCTTCATATAATTATTTTTTTTCAAACTTGCTAGTCAATTTCCAATGTATCAAACTATTTTTTTTCCTATGGCTAAAGGTTAGCTGTCTTAGCTCATCTATATTACATGAACATTTTTATTACAGTCATTGTACTAATAGTCATAGGTCCTGCATTTAGATACAAATCTTACGAAAGATTATATTAAACGTGCATGCATGGGAACACAATTTCTTTGAATAATTTGGAAGTTCACTGTTAGAGAGAATCCTACCAATTAAACTACTAAGATTTTTCCAATGAATGGACTAACATTTGATACATTTCGCTGCTGTCCTGAAGATTGTAACAATGCATTTAGTTTCTTCAGTTCACTCAAGAACATTTTTTTGTTTAAATAAAAATATTATTTTGAATTAGTAATTTATTAAATTATTAAACTTTATTTACAAGATAGAAATAGGGTACATTAAATCAAATCTAAAAACTATAAATCCGACTGGTTTATGATAGATGTTATTATATATCTTTTGTGAGCAAATATGGGATAATATTTTTTTTATATATACATAGTTTTCCTCCCATATTTTTTATTAAAACGTATATATGCCCTAATCTGCTCACGTAGGCTACTCCTCAAAAAGATCAACGTATTCCTTAACATGACACTGTCGCAATTTAATGTCAGCTATGTAGTCATTACGTCATTATCATTACTAGACACATGATAAGTGGTAAGGGGATCATACCTGTGCAGTGAGACTGCATCGCTCTCTCTCTCTCTCTCTCTCTCTCTCTCTCTCTCTCTCTCTCTCTCTCTCTCTCTCTCTCTCTCTCTCTCTCTCTCTCGCTCTCTCTCTCTCTCTCTCTCTCTCTCTCTCGTCGCCGCAGTGTCTCCCTCGCTCACTTTTCCCTCGCGCATAGGTCCCGTTCAGTCACTCTCTCTCTCACACACACATACACAAACCTTACTACGGTCCGGTGTCAGAAGTAACACCACTGATCTCCGTGCGGGACGCCGTTCAGAGCAGATGGAGACACTTCAAACGGCCGTCGCGAGCAGAGAGGACACCGGACCGTTGAAAAAGCCGCTGGCAGACACGAAAGAACACTGCAACAGTGGCTATCACAGCGAAACAAATTATGTAGACCTGGACAATCCACCGGACATGAAGTCAGACAGCACAAAGACTGTTAAAGTCACTTTCACAGGTGAAGGGAACCAGCTGGCAATATTTAAATGTAAAGGCGATGCATCCATCTCCGGGATTAAGAGTCCTGGGGAGCGAGAGGAGAATGAAAATGCCGACAAAAGTTTATTGAAAGACTGTCACGAGGGAAAATGTCATTCTGAGAGTCTTTATGAAGAGCGCGTTCCGCTAATAAATGATTATGTGGACGCGGGGTCGGATGTAAAGACCGAAGATTCAAAATCGGCGTCGTTTGAAACGGAGGAGTTGCAATACACCGACATGTACTTGAACAGTCGCTGCGAATCCAAAGACAGCACGAGCACAGCAGATGTAGAGGCACACTATATAACGACGCACGAGATCCAGCTAACGGAGTTAGATCACGATGTGGATTACGAGTTTGGTCGCGGATCCTGCTTGGATTTCGAGGATGATAATTTGGTATATTCATTTGTTGACTACGCATCATTTGAAAGTGACGAGACGACCCTCGGTAGAATCCAAAGCAAGTCCAAGAGCAATAAAGTCCCGCCGACTTCACGCGCGGCGAAGCTTTCCGCCACAGGTGCTCTGGTCAGCACCGAAAGTGAACTTTGCGAATCCGATAAATGTGCCAGCTCGGATGAAGGCGGCGGCGGACAGCTTGGAAATTCGTCGGGACATATTCACCTGTCAATCAAAACGTCTTCGCGCGCGATCAACGACCCTGCCAGTGTTTTAGGTCAGAGGAATGTCCGCTTTCACAGCAGACGTGCAGGTGAGCGGAGTCATTATTCATTCAGAAGCTCTGACTCCAAAAGCGAGTCCCTGTTTGACCGCTACTTTATCCCGCCCCCGGGTCGACAGCACCTCGCGAGCAAACAGAGGCGGAAAGACATCAACGAATATTCCAGTGGCGCGTCTAGTTCCGTCAGCGAACTGGATGACGCCGATAAAGAGGTGCGTAATCTCACTGCGCGTTCCTTCCGGAGTTTGGCTTGTCCTTACTTTGATGCCATAAACTTTAGCAGCTCGAGTGAGTCCTCAATGTCAGAACACGGACTGAGTATTAATAAATGGTCCGCTTTCGTTGACTTAAATTACGGCAGTTTGACACGTGAGGCGCACAAGAACTCTACGCCTGTTTTTGAGGCAAATAAAAGCGCCGAGTGTAGGTCTACAACAACAAAAGATGTGCTTCAAACAAATACGCATAGTCCTCAAACTAAAATAGTGTCGCTGAAAAATAACTTGAACTCTCAGCAGGCGTCTAAGAAAATAGAGATACGAAGCAAACCTGGTGAAACCATCACACTGACTGAAACCTTGAACTTCGGCTGTAATGTCGGATCAGGAATACCTGCGCGCGAGAGGCGCGCGAAACGCGCGATGAATGCCATAATGTCACGTTCCACAGCTGATGTTACGGGCACCACGCCAACCAAGGAGGAGAGTGAAGCAGAAAGTCCACTCTGTGAAACATTGGAAGATGCCCACAAGAAAGCCATCTTTGCCTCTAGTATTTTGAAAAATGTAATTTCCAAGAAAATGCAGTTTGAGCAAGAGCGTAAAATGGAAAGAGGTGAAATAAGCGATACGTATCCTGTGTCATCAGTGTGCCCTCATTCTAAAGATGGTAAAGAGACTGTAAAGAGCTTACAAAGACAGACTTCAGAAACTGCATCAGGACACTCTCAAGAGGATCTCGGGGATGCAACAGACCAGCCACAAGAGAACTCAAGTTTCCATGCTGCTGAAATCACTGAGTCACCCTGTGACCCAGAAATCACCCCTAAATTAGACCCTAGCGAGCCACTAAAGACTCCTTTGACCCCCAGCCAAAAAAGTGCTTTCAAATCCTGGAAAGATGGAGAGCAGGAAGCACAAGGAGATGGAGAATCTCAGTGTACACCGGAGGAGGACGAGGAGACGCCGCTAGACACCTCAATTAGACCTATGATGGAAAGCAGGGAAAGTGTTGAGGGCGAGAGTAGTAAGATGATTAAGATGTCTCACTTGTATGTCCCTAGCTCACAGCTTATGCCTAAGGGAAAGGAAGCTGTTGGGCTTTCATTACATAATCTGAAAGTGACTGGAGATCTTGGAGAGTCAGATGGGGGAGGGTGTGGAAAACTGAGCTCTGGCCCATGCTCAGTGGACACAGACCAAACCTCACAGTGTCAAAAAGTGCCCGAAATCAAAATACACCTTCGAAGCGTCAAAGAAAACAAAAGCGATCAGTTTAATATCACCAGTTTGTTGACACCTAATATACATAACAATGCCAGCACTAAAAAGCCGACAAGCGAATCTAAAAGCAGTTTGTTGACCATATCAGACAGAGTACCGCATTTTATGGTAAGGGATATTAGGGATAGTAAATGTAAGTTCCAGACTCCTATTCATCAGGTTAGGGACGTGCGCAAATTGGTAAAAAGCTCATATCGGTTTGTAGCAATAGAAAACGCTTCCGCTTCCTCAGGGACAGCATCCACGGTATTACGAGAGGAGAGCAAACCTGTTAATAGGGGACCTGACAAAAAAACATTTCCGACACCGATGGTAATAAAATGCCAGTCTGTGAACACGAACAATGCCCCAAAACCCTCCGAGCCTGTTAACACGGGCGAGAGTGTGGCTGAAACATCGAGATTATCCCTGAATCTCTCCTCCGATTGGGCTGTTAAAAGTGCCTTACCCAGAGTGCCATGCGCTAAGCAGCCTCTCACTGAACATCCAGAGTTTAGCTTAAAAATTGACGCTAAAGCGGCAAAGCAAAAATCAGAAAAAGCAACAGACAGCAGCGAGAAGAAATCAGAGTCGAAGGTTTCAAATCAAATAGCGCTTGAAAAGTTAAAGGCAGCTGTGAAAACTATGGAGCAACTATATGTTTTCGATAGGAACGAATGGAAGCGCAAAACGCAAGCGCCGCGACCAATCACAGACAGCCACGTGCTGTCGCTCATCACGCGAGAGGAGCAAGGAGTCACGACCAAATCGGACTTTGAGAACGAATTTGGGAAAGCGGACTCTAGCTCGCAGCTGCACGCTGAAAAGTTGACCACCGGCACTCGAGGTTGCGTCGATGAGGATAAAGTATGTACGCCAACAAGTTCACACGGTCAGGAACACACGGCTAAATCAGCAGCCCAAAGGACAGAGTCTTTCAGTGACAAGTGCGTATTTAATGTAGGCAGTAACCTCAAAGCACCTAACCGTATAAACACAGTGAATGATAGCGCTCAACAAATACTTTCTAGTAGAAACTATACATTTAAATCTCATAAAGCACCTTTGTCGGTGAAAATCTGTCCTTCGAAATCAAAAAGTGAGGAAAAGCACCAGAAAGAGCACCAGCAGCCAGACTCTGACAATTACTTAACCATCCCTGTTAAAGCTCACGCTTCCGATTCAAAACCCTCACACGCATTCGGCTCCACCCAGTCTCACCCAAAACCTTCCCATCAGCCCCTGCAACGCTCACCTATTGTAATGGAGTCCTGGTCCCCTGAAAGTCCGACGGCCATGATTTATCACCACGCCGTGCCCCTGCCGGCTGTACCTGCCGCTCAACCCCAGCTACTCTGCCTCACACCCCCCGCAGACCTCTCTCCTCCTCACATCCAGCGCAAGCTGCTGCTGGACCCCACCACAGGCCAGTACTACTTAGTGGACACGCCTGTGCCCATGCAGCCAGCCGCCCAGCGGTTTTACAATCCTGAGAGTGGACAGTACTTGGACATTCCTTTATCACTCACGCCAGTGCCTGTGTCAGTCTCTCCGGTCGCCCTCGGTCCTGCGGCAGCCTATCCCCCCACGTACTTGGTCTACCCCTCGACCCTGCTGCCGCCCCACCCGCACCCGGCCCCTCAGTCCCGCTCGTCCACCTGCTCAGAGACCGAGGATGCGGTCGAGACGGGCAGCATGTATCTGGTACCTCCAGGCACTGCAGTATCCAGCAGTGCCACCAAACCTGTCATCAGTATTACATCACAGCAAGGTGCCCGGATTGTCGCTCCTCCCTCCTTTGACGGCACAACCATGAGCTTTGTGGTGGAGCATCGATAACGGAAGGTAAGCTGTGTGTGTGTGTCAATATCAAATAAAGTATCACTTCTTTAAAAAAATAAAGCTTACCCAAAAAGTCTAAAATTATCAATTAATTTGATGTTGAAAATGAAGACAAAATGTAGCAAAGCTTTTTACAAAAATACGTTTTAAATGATAAAATAATTAATTTGCTGTTAAAAAGTTAACACAAAAGTATTTGGACACTTTCTGAAATGTAAGAGAATTTTCATTTACTTCATTTACTAAAATACTAAAAGTAAATGTGTTCTAAAATGCAGTTTTATATTTGGTTGCACTTTTTCATAGATTTTCAAGTGTGGTGTAGCCTAATTTCATTTGAAAACAACGAATCCCAACCAATCCAACTGTGAAATATATACTGATATATGTAATTATGTATATATATATATATATATATATATATATATATTGAATGCACACACACATGCTTCTGGGCCACAACAACAAAAAAATTGATACAAAAAATTGCAAAATATCTATAATGGTCTTAACCCTTTTTATCACAAATCAGTCAGGAAAATAGTAATAATTTAACACATACTGTAAATAAAGTAAATTAGCATGGAATAGCCTTCCCCTGTTTACAAGAAGAAGACACAGTGTTGTTCCATTCAATGTTAATGCCTTCAAACAGTTCATGAGTAGTTGAATCCAGTCTCCCAGTTGGTTTGAGTTTAATGTGAGACCAATGGGTTCAAACCAAGCGGCAACATTCTAATCTTAAAGATGAAGCCTACCCGGAAGTGCGATAAACTGCAATACATCTCAAATCCGCTAGAGGCCGGTCCCAAATGGGAGCAAATATCCATAGACGTCATGTTATAATGTCCGTTTTCACAGCATAAATTCATATGTTTACAGTTTGGTCCCATGGACTTTTATTGTAATCTTCAATATGTTCCGCGTGCCTGACAACTGTGAGGGGGTGAATTTTTTTATAGCTCGTTAGTTTAGATCATATTTAGATATAAAACGTATGACAAATAAGGGCGGTTAACTTTGATTGACAGCTGATAACAGGCTGCGCCGAGTGAATTTGACGTCTCGGCCATGATCTGACACAACACATCATACCACCTCTGTATCCTTTCTGAAACTTTTGTATTTTGTATTTTCCAAGATTTTCTAGTATGGCGCCGCACATACCCCCCATAAACAGCTTCAAACCCGTTCTTCAGAGAGTCTATGGGTGACGTCACAGACGCTTTGTCCATATTTTTTACAGTCTATGGTTCAAACATGGACTCTGACCAGGCCAAAACATGATCCTGATTGTTCTCAAGACTATTCTTGCCTTTGCAATTTGGGCAGGAGCATTGTCTTGTTGAAAAATATAATTTTGACCCATACAATGTTTTACTTGTGGCTGGTTTTGTGATCCACGGTCACAATATATTTAGGCCTACAGTACATGGACAGTATTTAACATTTACATTTATTCATTTAGCTGACGCTTTTATCCAAAGCGACTTACAATTGCTATATATGTCAGAGGTCGCATGCGTCTGGAGCAAATAGGGGTTAAGTGTCTTGCTCAGGGACACATTGGTGTCTCACAGTGGATTCAAACCCGCATCTCTCACACCAAAGGCATGTGTCTTATCCACTGCGCCATCACCTGATAAAAATGAAGTGTACAGCAATATTGTGCAAGTAGTTCAAGTTAGCAAAATAAAGGCAAGTGGTAGTCAATAACTTGTTTAGGTAAGATACAGAAGAAATATTGAGAGGAACCAAAACTCATGACTTTTACATTAACTTGATTAACTTTTGCAGTGTTGGCGTCATTTAAAAAAAAAGATTTTTCGAAGGTTTTTTTATGATGCACATCGACAAAATCATAGAAATACCAAACACTGGCAACTATTGCTGGCACTTGACAGTATGCATGTGTGAGTGTGAGCTGGAGCGTGTGTAACTGCATGTCTGTGTGTGTGGAAAGGTCAGCGGGCGAGTAAAGTATTTGTTGTGCTGAGGCAGTAGGACGACAGCTGCTGGGGCCGATCAGAGGGCCTACTCGCTGCTGCAGGGTCAAACCTTTTTATAGAGACAGACAGAGAGACTTATAGAGGGACCTTCGTATGTCAACTTTTCAGATTATACAGTTTGCTGCATTACTGGCATAATTGACTATACTGTAAAAAAATATTGTTGGCTTAACTTAAAAAAATAAGTAACCTGGTTGCCTTAATTTTAAGTTGATTCAAATGGAAAAAGTGAGTTAATACAATGGAGATTGATTTAATTATCAAAAACTCAAAATAATATGTTATCTGAACTAAATAAATTATTTAAGTTGATATGACAAAAGAAAAAATGTTGTGATAACAAGTGACTATCTATTATTTTCATTCAGAATTTCTCTCTTCTATTTTTTGTGGCATTCTATAGAATATTTTTCTATAGAATAAAATATATTTGCATTATGCTGCATGGTGTACAGTATAGTAAATGGGATAATAGCATTTCATCTATGGGTGTTTCTTCAATTATGAACACATTTGTGTGATTGTGTCTAAGGGGTTGCTTTATAAAAACAGCTTTAACAGTCATTTTAATCACAAGTTTTTTTAAAAAAAAATTCTGGATGACATTATTTCTTAAAAATAGAAAAATCAAAGTAAATATAATTTGTGAAAGGATCAAGCTGTTGTTTTGTCAAATTATGCAGTTATTTAACTGTCTTTACATACAATTCTAGCTAATAAATCAGCCTATAAGAAAGAGTATTTTTATTCGGGCTTTTTAGATTTTAGATATACATTTGTTGGTTAAAGCTACACTGTGTGATTTTTACCCCTTTTAAAAGGTATATGGCCATCCAGTGAATATTAGTTTCTGTTCCTTTCAATTCCGATTTCGTTTTAACTCCTACGGTGGCCAATGTAGTCCAAGATTAACATGGCTTCCAGTTCGACCTCGTCTATGAGTGTTAACTCAAACGTAAACGCGAAAGGCGAAGCTTGAATTAACGGGTATGTCCCTCTTTGGCTAATGTACTTTCAAGATGGAGGGGCAACATGGCGACTGACATTAGAACCCCTTACCCGTATGTATTTTCAATGGCATATTATACACTCACGAGAATACTTTATTACTTGAACGACATAAATATACATTAATGAGCACATATATTTTTGAAAGAACTAAGTGTTTTTTAGCTAAGAATAAACTAAAAGAGTTACACAGTGTAGCTTAAAAAAAAACGTGATTCAATTCTAAATGTATGAATTCAGAATGTATGTCCAAATTTAATAAGAATAGTTTTGATTTCTTTGATAATACTCCACTGGACCAAAAGTGTGCGCAGTTAAAGAAACACTTAAATATGTATAAGCTAATTATTCATTGATATTTATTGTTTCTTTGATTCGTCTATTTTTTTTTTTCCAGGATGGTCTTTGTCTGTCGGAGTTTTTCCTCCTCCCACTTCATCAAAAAGAATTCCTTAGAAATGTTTCACAGTTTCCCACATGTCTTCATCAATTCCTGGTGTTGCCTCTTGATCTGTGACTTTTGTAACATTCAAAAGCTAAAGATTAAACTTTTTGAAGCAGTTTTTACATAACATTTACTTGTAGTCTGTAGACTTTTTGAGGCAACAATTTTTTTTTTTTTGCCCATCCAGCCTTCTTGAAGCGCCTCATAATAAGGGAAGATGTTGCTTTTTCATTTTATTGTATAAAGTGTTTGTATTTTTATATTTTTATGGACTCCTTTTTACCTGTAGGTAGTAGCAAGTTCTGATTGAGTAAAGCATGGCTTGTGTGAAAGAGAGAGAAACAGAGATCGAGAAAGAGAAACGTAGTGTGTGGTGTCCGTGTTGTGTGTGATATTTGTGGGTGTGTGTGTGTGTGTGAGAGAGAGAGACGGAACAAACAGTGTCTGTTTCCTCTTACTGTGATGAGAATTATGGTTATAGCAATGGATCATTGGAGGGTTCTGTATACTGTCAATGTATGATAATCATGCTGATATGATCAAACTGAAAACTTTGTAATTTTAAAAAGTAATTCACTATTGTCTCAATTACCTCAGTTTGCAGTGCAGGCATGTTGCTATCTTATGGTATTTTGCCTCCACAGTATTATACTTCTTTTGCTTTTGTTCTGTTTTACCCTTCTTTTCCATCATATGTCCTCTCTGTTCATTTTCTTTTTGTCTATTTTGTTACATTGATCATGTATTAAAGGTATATGGATCTGCTGGACAATCTATGTACCAATTTTAGAAGGAGCGCATTGTTATTTTTGTCAGTGTTAAAATTTTTTATTAATGCGATATTTAAATTAATTCCATAAAGATGATGACGCTTGGTTTAAGCTTAATATCATAGTCAAACATATAAACTAAACATTTTGTGACATCATGAGAGTTGCTACCACTTAAAAACATTTATCTTTATAAAATTATAGAGAAGTATTAATAAGTCTATTATTAAATCAGAACACAAATAAGGACATATGCTTAATAAATTATAATACTTATTTGATATGTCATTATGGTACTTA
Source organism: Pimephales promelas (assembly GCF_988280905.1). NCBI lineage: Eukaryota > Metazoa > Chordata > Actinopteri > Cypriniformes > Leuciscidae > Pimephales > Pimephales promelas. The sequence continues at coordinate 34,371,275 of NC_142774.1, read as the reverse complement.
ACTTGCTATGCTGAAGAGTATTTTGAGTAAAGTAGCCTAAGTATTTTAATGGCTCTTCATTTAGTGGAACATGTACGTCATTTCACTATTAAAATCACTTATACGTCTAGTGATGTTAATAGTGCTGTTAATAGTGTACGAGTAACATTGGAAGAATCTATTGGCCCACTCAGCTGCCTTTTGTAAGGGAAGTTTTTAAGTACAATCAACTTGGATTCAACCAGTAATTTCAACTTAAATTGCATTAAATTGACTTAAAAATTTGTTGAATCTTGTATAACTTGCCCTAACATTATTTGTTATAACTTATTGATCATAATAGTTTTTGGCGTGGGTGGCATTTCATAATTTTGTTTTGATTGCACTCAAAACAAATACACTTTAGAGGGAGATACATGAAATTCATGTACTATATTTTGTTAAAAAAGTTTTCTCCGTTAAAATGTGCTTTAATTTTTATTTTTTGCTTTAGTCAAAAAATATTAAATTGATCTTACAGCCAAGAAAGCAATGTGAAAGTGGTAAAACAATGAGTTAAATTTACTTAATTTTTTAAGGCGAGTTTGTGCACTGCTATTTTTTGAGTATTTCACACATAGAATTAAGTAAACTATACTTAAACATTTTTGAGTAAATCATATACTTAAAAAATGTTATCTGATTCAATGTTATATTGTTTGAGTGAAATGTTGTACAAATAAAATTAAATTAAATAGATATTAACCATTAATTAGCTAAATAAAAATGACTTAATTTCTTATGTTATTTTCACTTAACTTAGTTTATCAATACATGTAATCAATACATATATTGCATGTCATCATATCTTCTAGACAATACACAATGACGGTAACATTTGATGGATATATATATATATTTTTTTTGAATATGTCATTTTAAGAAGAAAATGAACTTCAAATATCACAAATTGGCAAGTTACTAATCCTAACAACAAAAGCAATGATAAAATAGTGTAAATATATATGGAAAACAGTGAAAAATAAACCTCATTAATTATTCATGGGCCAGTGCACGATGGGAACACCAGTATCAGAAAAGATGAGTAATTTTACATAATTTTATAATGTTGATATTTACGCTTTCATTTCTACACGATTGAATTGAGTACTACTATAGAATTTACTTTTTTTTTTAAATTCTTGCCTGAACTAACTTTTTTCATGTAAATTAGACTACATTGTTGTTGTTTTTTCTGTAGTAGCCTATTTACTTCACCACACAAAATCATTTTATCAGTTAGCTATCATCTTGAACTGGTTTTATGGAGTCAAAAATATAAAAATGATCTTTAAAGTAACAATTGGTGACAATTTAGTAGGCTAATGTGTCCACGCTTCATGAGAGAATACTTTTCAGATTTTATGATAGTCTATGTGTACTACATCATGTACCCTTTCTCACACCCTCATGCAGTCCTGTTGACCTCAAAAGGCCTTACATCTTCAACAGAAACAGATAGTTGTTGTGGGGCCCGTTTGATTTACACAGCTGGCGGAGGGTCATTTGACCTGATGCCAGCGTGCTAGGTAAGTTTTCCGTGGGCTCCTGAAACTTCACCCGCCAGAGGCATTAGCTCGAGCTGTCAGTTTGAACGTTTGTTTACGCGGTCGCCATGGCAGCAGCGCCAGTGACAGACACGCACGCTCAGCTGCTGTTCTCCGCGCGATAGGAATGTCCGCGAGAGCGCAGTTGTTGGTTCTCAGTTGCCAGCCGCCCCAAGCGGAACTCCAAGTGTTATTCAAAACGTTTGACCTGCAACAGTTGCGTGTGTTCATAAGAACTGACTGAGCTTTCGTAAAAAGCACTTATTATCTTGGCTGTGCACACTTATCTGCATTTAATTAGGCATATAATTGAAGGTCAGATAAAAACGGAATAGAAGTTAGGGTATTAGTTTGTTCTTTGGGTATCTACACACTTAAATGTATGTATGAGCCCACAAAGAACCTTTAACATCCATATAGAACCTTTCATTTGCACCATTTTTTGAAATGGTATGTTCACGGTTCCTTTGTGGAAACAAACTGGCATCACTAAAAAAACGTATGGAAACTTTAAAAAAAAAAAAATATGTCCTTATACTGTTTAAGGGACTATGTGTAACTTTTTATGTAATTTTTTATTTAAAATCAATATTTGTATTCATAAATATGTCCTCAATGGTGTACATACCTCTGCCGTTATCTGACTTATGTCGGTCTAACTTATGTCCTGTGACTGATGTCGGTCTAACTCTGCTGAATTGTGAGTAGGATGCTTTGAGGCATGATAATACATGCTGGCTGGCAGGCATTGTATTGATTGGATGAACATTTTATGGTTCTACACTGTCCACAGACGAGATATATACATATTAATACATTTAGACCACTTAACTTAGTGATGTCTATAAGAATGTGAAGAGACTTTCAACAAGCATAACAAAAAATGTTTCTATAACAAATCGCCTACCCTGCCTTTAACTTTGTTACAGTAGATATAGAAAATTTCAGTTTTAGACAAGCTATTTATTTTTACTTTATCCCTGTTCTATGTTCTCAGTACTATTAAAAAGATGTCAAATAGGCTACTTCTTTTTAGCAGTAGATTTATTCAAAGCTATGTTTTAAAAAAGAAATTCAGATATCCTGAAAAAAAAGAGCTGTAAGTTAATTAGTCTGCATTCATCCTAATTTTAGCTTAATGAAGTCTCGGTAGACTATATATTCTATACAAAGGATTGACTCTGTATACTAATAAAGATTAAATATTAAAAGTTACACTTTCCATGATATTAACACCAAAAAGATGACAAAGAAAATCCAAAAAAAGACTTTATTCATGGTTGATTGTCTTCCCATGTACAAGACTGCCATAAATATTCTCAAGAATGTAAACATCTGGTGTAGTCATGGAAACCAGACAGCATGAACTGCCTGTGGAGGGATGAAGTGTGTCAGAAAGCCCTCTGATTAAATAAATAACACAGTAGCACCTCAAATGCACAATCCTGTTATAATGCTATAATGTTACAATTTATAAATATCTAACTTTCACTTTTAGGGGTTGAATAATTATTTCACATGATGAGAGTGCCATTGGTTATCCTGACAACATTTTTATACATTCCTCACATTTATAAAACATACAAAAAACATTAACTGAATTTGCACTGATCATTCTTAAATGTATAAAACAGGGCTGGACATATTGTAAGGACTTTAATATACTCTTAAAAATAAAGGTTCTTTATGCCAATTCATGATTCAAACAACATCCAAGGAAACGTGGAATTTAGAGTGGAATTTAGATCAATTATGGAATAGAAAAATCTGTCACTAATTACCCTCATGTTGTTCCAAACCTTTAAGACTTTCGTTCACCTTCGGGACACAAATAAAGAGATTTTTCTGTCCCTCCATTGACAGACTATGCAACTACCACTTAGACTTTTCAAAAAGTTCATAACGAGATTGTAAAAACTAAATTGAGTGGAGACTCGAATTTAGGCTTTTATTCACAGATAGACATTCATCAACTCACACATTAGTTTTGGTAAACGGAAGCTCAAGCATCTTCTCTTGACGTGCGAGAACCAATAAGGTTTGTTTCCGCGCGTCATATCAAGCAGGTTCGGTTGAGCTCTTGTTTATGTTCACTGATAAATGTTTTACGATCTCTTATTGACTTTTTGAAGCGTCAATGGAAGGACAAAATGATTTTCATTTGTGTTCTGATGATGAACGAAAGCCTTACAGGATTGGAACGGAGTAATAGTTTTCATTTTTGAGTGAACTACCCCTTTAAAATGCTCTGCACGGTAATAAAAAATGGTTATTTTAAGAACTGTTTACTGAAAAGTTCTTTGGCAAACCCAAAATGGTTCAACTATGGCAACCGTCATTTTTAAGTGTCCACAGGTCCAACAGGTTTTAGCACACACAGTCAACGCAAAACATACTTGTACAGAATGGTTGTCTGTGTGATAACCTTTTACATTTGCTAGTTGGTCTACCAGGCCTGCTCAAAGACTTTCTTGCACATGTTCGAGTTCTCCTGGTGGAGAGGAAACTCTGAGCCCGGCACCAGCTGATCTCTGCTCCTCTTTGAGGAGAACGTCTGTCCTGAAGGCAGCTTCTCCTGCTTGGACACCATCTCTCTAGAGTGCATCAGAAGCAAAACAGGTTAGTTGTGTTCATTTCACACAGTTTAAAATGTTATATGATTGTAACCTAGAATCTGATGTGTTGATAGATACCTGAAGGGGAAAGTGGTTTTGTCCATCTGCATGCAGACGAGGAAGGGGTACTCGGAGAACTGCACTGTAGTGATGAAGTCCAGGGTGGCTTCTGTCTCGAAACCTACTTCCACTCCAGCGCTTGCAAAGTCCATATCCACGGTCACGTTTCCGATGACGACCAGAGCTCCCCTGCACACAATGTCAAGGGTGAGCTTAACTAGAACACTAAAAACTCTAAAGGCCTGTTCACAACAAGAACGATAGCTATATTAGCAATCACCTCTCTCTCCAACTTAAACATCATCTCCATTCAAAATGTTTAAAGAGAAATCTAAATTTCCTTGAGCTTTTGACATCTAAGAGCTCATGATATTATAAGAATATCCTGTAAGTTTCAGAACTGAAAACGTCCTTGTTAGTCCAATATAAGCTTTTATTGACACTTCGTTTTTCAAAGTGGGGAACTATGACGTCAAAGAGGATAAAACACCACAACCGCAGAAGAAGATCCGGTTGCCATTTTACAACATTGGACGTTTTCAAAACAATATCCATCGTCAGGTGAGTTAAAACTCATTATAATATGCAAAACTGTTATCCACTCACAGCAGTGGGCGTTTACTTCCAAGTCTTCAGTGCGAGATGCCCATAAAAACCGAGCGTTTTTCAGGTAGGCTCAAAACTTGGGTACAAAATAGCCTATTACTTATTCATTTTGATGTTTTTGAATGGAAAAACCAAGCGAACGTCATAAGTTGACCTCGGACAACAATATAATAAAATTTAAAAAGCCAGTTCATGACCCCTTTAACAAACACTCTTCTTGTTTGGGCTTCAGTTTGCAAATGCCCGGAATATTCTCCACAACAGAGCGAATTGCATCCCCATATCTCCATATCCGCGGTCGTTTTCATTTTCCCTAACCTAAAAAACTATATTAAACTTGGCGCTTAGCATCTACGTCACGGCTCTCAGGCCGCCCTCTGTTCGTTGATTGGCCGGCTGTTTTCAGGCCGGAGGAAAGCTGAGAGATAGGCATGGAGATCAGTCGCTATCTCACAGATTGAGTACAGAAGCGAACTGAAATTGAGCGGATGTACAAAGTCTGACGTGGTAATGCGTCTCTGTGCAGATTTTCTATTATTGTTAATTTATTAATTTAGAAGAAAAAAAGGTTGAACCAACAAGCAGAGTACAACAACTAGAGCTAAATTATTTTCATTAACTGAAATAAAGCTAAATAAAATAAAATATACATATTAGATAAAAAAAAAACCTTCAAAATAAGACATCTTACCTTGGCAGCTAACAGAAATAAAATGAGTTTGAAGTACTAAAAATGACTAAAACTAAAACAGAATGTAAATTTTAAGCTATGACTGTATATCTAAAATAATAACTAAATTTTTATAGTTACAAAACTAGAGTTTCCCTTAGGGTCAAACCTTGGATGTGCACAACTTGATTTCACTGTCTCTCAGCTGTATTTTCAGCTAGGATTTACCATGTTGAACATCTCATTCTTCCTGCAGCACATGCCACACAGCGAACCATTTGTGATAGAGATTTATTGCCTCGTTCTCTGCTGACTCAGTTTTGGTGTTTGGGCTCACATTTCCCATGAGACAGTCTGGCTCCATGCTTTCAACCTCCACCTTAAATGATCTGTTGAACATGGCTGCCCGTGATGAGTGGGCTGATTGGAGGCATGCTAATCTTGTGCGCCCGAGAGAGCTGTGGTTTATTTCGTTTCTAAACATAACCCGGTTGTGTCTGACTATGCGTGTCTGTGTGCGTACAGTGTCTTTCTATCGGTTTCCCCGCTTCAGTGTGCCCGCACGCACATGTGTTTACGTATTAGGTTGTCTGTCTGTCAGTGAGTCTTTGTCTGTCTACTTGTGTGTGTGTGTGTGTGTGTGTGTGCTTTCAGAGAAGGTAAAGCTTGCCTCCCTGATCCATACACCTGCCCCTGCCTGTCCTGAGGGCTGGCAGATGTAGAAAAGCAGATGTCACCCAGAAATACCCATCATGAAACAAAGAACAGCAAACCCGCAGCACTAAATGTAAGGTAAAAAAAGAGACATTTCCTCACACAGTATGAACTTGGGAGTATGTTGTCTTGAACAACATGGAATCAGTTCAAATGTAAAGATGATGAAATATCTGAAATCTGTCCCCGAGAGCATTTGGTTTCTCACAATCGATATCATGACCTAATTTTATCCTCAACCCCTGATCTTTTACTCCTACCATAGCATCTTTCCATTGCCCTCATTTTCCGCCTGTCTCATTTTAGCCAAGTTGCCATTGCTTGCATCCACAAACTAACTGTAAGCAAGCAGGTGCAGTTGTGGCTAAAGATGTGGATTAGCATCAAATCTCACGGAAGGATTAATGATGTTATAATAAGATGCACCGGCATCATATTTACTCTCATTCGAAAAAACGAATGAAGAAAAACATCTGGCAACGGCTTCTGAGTAAGCAAAGTAAGTAGTTGATTTTATCAAAACCAACTTTGCATCTAAAGAAAACTAGGGTGAGATGTCTTACATAAGGTCATCATGGGTTGTAGTCCCATGTGGGGTTCGTTTTAATCAGAGCTCGGATCTTTGTCTGAATGCACAACACTAATCCCGTTCAAGAATGTAGTTTAAGAAGAAGAAATTCACCTGTTGTTGACGCTTGTTTTAGACTCTCTATACCACAAGCTGAACTCCATCCCTCCAGAGATATCGATGGCCAGACCGCCTTGGAACTCAGCACTGGCTCTTAGACCAGATTGAAGAGGAATCACCTTCAAAGAAAGTGAGAAAGTACAAAAATATTACTTTTAATATTTTAGATTGTTTGGATGATTATGGCTTAAAGGAGTAGTTCACTTTTAAAACAACTTTTGCTGATAATTTACTCACCCCCATGTCATTCTTTCTTCAGTCGAAAATATTTTTTTTTTCATCATGTTTTTGATGAAAACATCCCAATATTTTTCTCCATATAATGGACTTTACTGGACGCCAAACGGTTTAAGGTCCAAAAGACAGTTTCAGTGCAAACTGCAAACTGTTCAAAGGGCTTTAAACGATTCCAGACAATGAAAAAGGGTCTTATCAAGCGAAACGATCGCTAATTTAATTTAAGTTTTATAAGCTCAAATGGTCGCCTTGCTCTGTTCTGTGATGCGCGTTCGTGAGTCTCCTGTTAGAACTTGCTCATCAAAATGAACAAATCTTTTTCCGTTTTATTTCGTTCGTTGAACGAGCCAAATGACTCGAAAAAAGATTTGTTCATTTTGATGAATGAGTTCGAACAGAAAAGTCACACAGAACAGAGAAAGGCCAGCATTTGAGCTTATAAAACATAAACTTTGTTATTTATTTTATTCTGGAATCGTTTAAAGCCTGTTTGCACTGAAACTGTCTTTTGGACCTTGAACCGTTTGGTTCCCATTGAAGTCCATTATATGGAGAAAAATCCTGGAATGTTTTCATCAAAAACCTTAATTTCTTTTCGACTAAAGAAAGAAAGACATGGACATCTTGGATGACGTGTGGGTGAGTAAATAATCAGCAAAAGTTTTTTTTTTTTAAAGTGAACTACTCCTTTAAAGCTATGAAAACATTTTCACAATATTCTAATTTTGACATTGAGGTTTTCATTAACTGTAAGCCATAGTCATCAAAATTATAACAAATAAAGGCTTGAAATATCTCACTTTGCATGTGATGAGTCTATATAATATATTAGTTTCACATTTTAAGTTGAATTACTGAAATAAATGAACTTTTGCACGATTTTCGATTTTTTCGAGTTGTATATGTATATGCAGGAAATTACACAGTTATAAAATAGACACACTTTCAAACCATGCTAAGTGTTTCAAATCATGTCCATCATTCACTTTCAGAATTCAGCACTGGCCCTGTAATCTGTCCCACAAATGTCACACACTGTCCCCAGGCTGTCCGGCAATGCTAATTGATTGCAGACCATCTGCTGCATGTGTGAGTGTGACGAGTCAAGCGTCTCTTCTGTAAGTGCATATTAAGCTGGATGTCATACCTGTGAGTGATCTGTCAGAAGAATAAGGCCCTTCACCACATTGATTGGATCTCCAGACATAGAGAACATCTTGGACATCAGGTCGCTGTAGCCCTTGAAGAAGGTCACTGGGCGGAGCTGGACATCGAACAGAAGAGCAGACATACCAGCAAAAGACTCCAGTTCTTCTTCTCCTTCATCTGGCGTGGCTGCAATTAGAGACTCTAGACCTTGTGCTTCAATTGTCACCTGGAAATCAGAATGCAAGCACAAAACACAGGTGAATATCAGCACACACAATGCACGTTAATGGCATTTCCTGTACAACACTGTGTTATGGTAATGATGACAGTACCTGAAGGCCATGAAGGAGGGCACTGTTGCTCTGTCCATAAATGTTCATGTTGCTTCTCCTCAATACGCCTGAGCCAGAGTACAGGATGTCCAAATTGTAGGTGCAAGTTACATCAGCAGTTTCTGTTGAAATAAATGATATATACTACAGACACTGCTACAAGACACAAGTCATTCGTTTATAATTTACTTCTCTACAAACAATGTGCCAGGTTGTTATAGGTGGTCGCTATAGGGTCAGTAAGTTTTTTTTTATATACTTTTCTAAACTTTTTTAAGATGCTTTAATTGATCAAAAGTGACTGTAAAGACATTTATAATGTCAAATTTCTATTCAAAATATGTGAAATTCAACTTTTGAACTACAAAATATTGAGCAGCTTAACATTGATCACAAGTAGCTAATGTTTCTTAAGCAGCAAATCAGCATATTAGAATGATTCCTGAAGGATCATGTGACACTGAAGACTGGAGGAATGATGCTGAAAATTCAGCTTTTTCATCACAGGAATAAATTGCATTACAATAGAAAATAGTTATTTTAAATTGTACTTATATTTAACAATATTACTGTTTTTGCTGTATTTTCGAACAAAGAAATGCAGCCTTGGTAACCAAGAGACTCAAAAACATTAAATCATCTTACTGACCACCACAAACTTTTAATCAGTAGTGTATATTAATATGTATATTTATGTAACTGAGGGATTTATTTATATTTTTTTCAACTGTTTTATCACCAACCAGGCAAAATCCTATCATTATAGCGGCCTTTTAAAACAATAAACATGTTATTTTACTGAGGTTATTTCTTCTAAATCATGTTTCATAAAACACATTTTCATCATAGTGTGAAACATTTTATCTATCTATCTATCTATCTATCTATCTATCTATCTATCTATCTATCTATCTATCTATCTATCTATCTATCTATCTATCTATCTATCTATCTATCTATCTATCTATCTATCTATCTATCTATATATATATATATATATATATATATATCGACATATAAACATTTTATCTATCTATCTATCTATCTATCTATCTATCTATCTATCTATCTATCTATCTATCTATCTATCTATCTATCTATCTATCTATCTATCTATCTATCTATCTATCTATCTATCTATCTATCTATCTATCTATCTATCTATCTATCTATCTATCTATCTATCTATATATATGTTAAAGACAGTACAAAAATGAAAGGTCACCACCTCAGTGACAGTTTTTGTACCTTTGTTTCTGAGCGTGATGCTGACTTTGTGTCAGGTATCATTATATAAATATAATAGCGTCATGTATAAGTTTAAAGGTTAAGAGCGGGTATAGATGAGCTCACTTACGTGCCATGAATCCTGAAAAAGCAGATGATGACCCAGTCTTCGAGAATCTGTCATAGTTGTGGGAAACCATGTCCTTCATCACTTGTTTTACCAATTTACTGCAAACCGGACAGATGATTCTTATCACACAAGTGCCACCCAGCGCCAGAGACAATCATTAAGAATAAAATAGTTGTTCATTTATAATTTGAAGAATGCGATTAGTAAACGTGAGACCCACCAGGCCGGCATCTCGAAGCGCAATATGTCTTGGACTTTAGACAGCATGTATTTGTTCATCTCATGTGGCAGGTGTCCGATGGAGAGCAGAACGTTCTTCACTTCCATATATGATGGACTACTGCTCATAATCAAATCAGCTGCCGCGGCACGAATGTTCTTCTCATAAATACGCTGGTTCTGATGGTATATGCGGTTCACTGTCTTTTTCACCTGTGGAAATAGTGTGTTAAGAGTAGTTTTGTGCCCCTCTAGATAGGCTGATGGGGGATTGATGATGTACCTCTGGTGTCATAAGCTCAGGGTCGAATCTCTGCAGCGCTGTGATGGCAATGGTGCTGTACGCTCCCACCTCCGACTCAGCATATCTGGCAAGAAGAGGAACACTCTCCGGTAGAAGAGCGTTCTTCAATGCTAGCAGGTACATCTGAACCTCAGACTCCACCTGAGTGCTGTCAGGCCCTGCCAACAGCATCTCTTTCACCTTAAGCACTGTCTGCACATCGAACACAAGACAAACACAGTCAGGCAGTTTGAAAGATTAAGATGCTGATTAAGATGTATTTTATAATGCAAGCACGGTTTAATGTTTAAAATGTTGCTGAGAGAGCTATTGTTATTTGTAGCAGAAAGCATAACCAAATTATTTTATATACTTAGATACTTATTTCGATAGATAGATTAGGTACTTAATACATTCATATATTTATGATGCACTTATCATATGTGAACAATTATGCGTGCGTAGATTAAATTGCAATTTATAAATATGACGAAATATAAAATATGCAACTCACTGGTAGTTCACATTCTCCTTTCAGACAGAGTTTCCTGAGCAGAGCTCCCATGATGATCACAACTGACTCCTTAATGTCTGAGCTGCCAATCTTTCCGTTAGACACATCCTAGATGGGAAAGATAGAATAATTCATGAAATAATTCATCGGATAATTTATGAAAATTGTCAACATTATATATATATATATATATATATATATTAGGGCTGTCAAATGATTAATCGCGATTAATCGCATCCAAAATAAAAGTTGTTTTTACATAATATATGTGGGTGCACTGTGTATAATTATTTTATATATAAATAGACACACATGCTTGCATATATTTAAGAAATATTTTCATGTATATACTGTATATAGATTTATATATAATTTATATTATATATAAATATAAATATTTTATATATGAATATTTTTTTCTTAAATATACATGCATGTGTGTGTATTTATATATATATATATATATATATATATATACAAAATAATTATACACAGTGCACCCACATATATTATGTAAACACAAACTTTTATTTTGGATGCGATTAATCACGATTAATTGTTTGACAGCCCTAATATATATATGTAATGTAATGTATATATATATATGTGTGTGTGTGTGTGTGTGTTAAAAAATCTATTTAAAGGTGATAGTCGCAGTGAGAAGGCTCTAAATTCAGATGTAAATAAGATATGAGAGCAATAATGCAGGTGTCTTACCAGCAGGGACTGAAGCATGGTCTCTGTCGGGTGGGAGGCAAAACCACATGCGTACAGAAAGCGCTCCTGTAGCACTAAACCTTCCTTCTTGCTGAAGTCCAGAAACTCCAGAATGGCTGAGAGAGAAGATGGAGTCTGTGCTGATGTGACTGCATCCACCAGCTGAGGCCTAGAAAGGTGAAACAATGTAAACTTGCAGTCTAAAAAAAAAGTTAAGAGGCAGGACAACAACAATGGCTGCTATTTTCTGAGTATATAGTGAAAGTGACATGTGAAGGCCATATGGCAACCCATACTCTGTATTTAACCCATCCAAGTTACACTGTAAAAAATAATACGCTTTATCTAATGAATAAAATTGTGGCAACAGATTACAAGCAATATTATTAATTAAATTGAACAAATTATTCAAATTAAACAAAAATATCGGAATAACAGACAGACATCACAGATTAATTAAGAACTCTTTATTTTAAATTGCCAACATTGAAGACACCTGATGTTAACAAGCAGAATCACTGAAGGAGAAAACCATAATTTTAAAACAAACCCAAAACAAACACTGATCACCATAATGGTAACTTAAATGTATGTTTTTAAAAAAATAATTTTTAATCCAATTTAAATGGTTAACTTTTAAGGAATTAATTTGATTAATTATTACTCAATTCTATTGTTAAATTGAATTAATAATATTGCTTGTAATATGTTCTTATGTTGCCACAATTTTTTTGATTAGATAAAGCACATTCATCACACACATTCGGAGTACTGCGTAGGATCAGCATCCTTAGGGTTATCACTCTGACTCTCTAACCATATGGCAACAACTGTAGCCATGATCATTGCTTTAGTGTCACATGATCCTTCAGAAATCACAACATGACATCATGACTTTTGCGTAAACATACACGCCACTTTCAAGTCAAGTGGTGTGTTATCTATGCGCATTTTGAGCTATCCACGTGTATGTCTACGCCATTAATGTCCGAGTGATTCCGCGTGTATGTACACGCCGTCAAATGTCTGAGCGAAACGAAACAAAATGTAGTTCTACATCTGGGGAGCGATTTTCCTTTTTTCTAAAATGGTAGGGGAAGACTCATAAACTGTACAGTTATGTGAATAAGTTTGGACACCCATGCTAAAGTTGCCTAAAAAGAGGAATAAAAAATCATCTTTTGGCTATTGATCTTAATGCCTTAATTAGAAAAATGAGGAAAAAAATTACCTTTAAGGACACAAATTTTCTTTGTGAATGAATAATGTATCCTAAATAAATAAATGTTTTTCCTTAAAATACAGGGTGCATAAGTTAGGACACCCCTATGTTAAATTCCCATTGAGTCAGGCAGATTTTTATTTTTAAAAGCCAGTTATTTCATGGATCCAGGATAATATGCATCCTGATAAAGTTCCCTTGACCTTTGGAATTAAAATAGACCCACATCATCACACACCTTCCACCACACCTAGAGATTGCCATGGGGTACTTTCCATAAGATCATCTTTCAATGCAAATCAAACCAGCTATTAGGCTAACTGAAGTAAAACCATGCCAATCTCTAGGCATGGTGAATGGTGTGTGATGATGTGGGTCTATTTTAATTCCAAAGGTCAAGGGAACTTTATCAGGATGCATATTATCCTGGATCCATGAAATAACTGGCTTTTAAAAATAAAAATCTGCCTGACTCTATGGGGATTTAACATAGGGGTGTCCTGACTTATGCAGTCCACAAGACTGCAATTGCACATTGAAGTGTGCCATTTTGGACAGGGCCTTAGTGTATAAATTGGAAAGAGGAAATTACAATGAGGAGTTTGGTCTTACAGTGCAGTCTTGCTACAGTTGCGCAGTACTGTGAGGATCTCTGCCTTGCTGGCTTTGCGCAGGCTGTGTAAGAGCGTGAGGAAGCTTCTCGGGGCTTCTGCTTTAAAGAGTGAGTCCGGCTCCAGCTGAGACCTCACTGCCTTCCATGTCTCCATCAGCTGTTGTACACCATAACAATGCAATGCACAATTAGTATGAACACAAAAACAGATTCCACACATTTCTGTCTGATTTATACGGAACATCACAGTCAAAGGAGTAGTTCACTTTTAAAAAAACTTTTGCTGATATTTACTCACCCTCATGTCATCCAAGATGTCCATGTCTTTCTTTCTTCAGTCGAAAAGAAATGAAGGTTTTCGATGAAAACATTCAAGGATTTTTCTCCATATAATGGACTTCATTGGGAACCAAACGGTTCAAGGTCCAAAAGACAGTTTCAGTGCAAAGAGTCAGGAGAGGAGAGTCACAAACGTGCATCACAGAACAGAGCAAGGCGAGCTTTTGAGCTTATAAAACTTAAACTTTGATATTTATTTTATAAATGAGCGATCGTTTTGCTTAATAAGAGCCTTATTCATCGCCTGGAATCATTTAAAGCCCTTGAACAGTTTAGAGTTTGCACTGAAACTGTCTTTTGGACCTTGAACCGTTTGGTTCCCATTGAAGTCCATTATATGGAGAAAAATCCTGGAATGACACTTTTCATCAAAAATCTTCATTTCTTTTCGACTGAAGAAAGAATGACATGGATATCTTCTTGGTTAACATGGGGGTGAGTAAATTATCAGCAAAAGTTTTTTTTAAAAGTGAACTAATCCATTAAAGGAATAGTTGAACAGAAATGAAAACCATCATTATTTACCCAGCCCAAAATCTATGACTTTCTTGCTTCCAATGGAACACAAAAAGAGAGTATTTTGGGAAAGATCTGCGACAGCAAAATGTCTCCTTTTTGTGTGCAAGAAAATCAAAAGGAATAACATAAAAGCTGATAAAATGATGACAACACTAGATTTACAAGCATAAACGCATAATTACTTACATTGGGGCATCCCTTGCACTTGGCTTTAACTTTCTCCACTATGACTCCGACAGACATGAGTTTGTCATCCAGGGACTTCACCACACCTGCAACATCTTTACCCGCCACTTCAGCTGGCCCTACCTCAATCTTTTTAAGCGTCAATGACTGCCTGAGGGAAATGAGAAGATGCTTTAATTTCATCCATTTATTATGTTGATCATGCGTGATAAGTTTTCTCATTTCTTTGGTACCTGGACAGGACTTTAGTTGCGGCGGTATGACGAGCATTGATGGACAAAATGTGTGTTTCCTCAGTATCGGCAGACTTAATGATGCCATTCTCCAGAGTGATTACTGTTTCAGAAGCAGACTTCCCACTGACACCCAATACCTGGAAGAGTGGAGAGGAAAGTTGAAAAAGTGCTGGGAATGTTGTATAAATGAGGTAAGATGAGTTTTTTTCTTACTTGGCTGTGAGTGGTGAATCCAGTCTCTTGCGTTTTGCAGGTTTCTAAGTGTTTTGTACGGATCACCTGATTTTTGGTAGCCTTGTACTCAACTAAACATTTCCCCGAAGCATCAGCCTACAGATTATGGAGAAAGTATTTTAACAAGGAAAAACTTTCACACTTTTCACACTTCAGTGGAGAATTTTAATTGCCAGAGTGTACCTCCATCATCTTCCCGGACTTTAGCTGCATCATTAGCATACTGGCCACACCCCTCTTCAAGTTTTTGATGGTAGCAGGCTCCGCCTTATGGGCGTACAGGCTTCTGATCTAAGTTAGCAAGAAAAATCACACAAAAAAATCAAGTCACTATGGAAAATATGTAAAAGTTCAAAACTAAAACGGATATGAACACATTTTAATGACATAATGAAGTGTGTTTGTTACCTTGCCCATCTTCCACAGCACCATGAAGGGCCTCTGAAGTGCCTCAAGCCTGACTTTACCCAGAATGCTTTCTGCTGAGCTGCCGTGAAAGATGTTGTTTTTGTGGGAGTGCTTTCCAGCACTTTCAACTTGAACATTTGAAATCTGAGGATAGGGTAGGGGAATGTGATTTGCACCAATAGTATAGACATATGTAAAGTAAACACTGCATTATTAATGCCAAGCCAGTAGTTGGCGACGTCACTTTGTAAACCTATGTCTATAAGCACCTGTCTATGATAGACTGAACACGTAATAAGCATGCGCATGGCGTCACCATTCTCACAAATTTGCCTTTTTGTAGTTTGACGATAACGGCATCGTGCAAAAATATGCACTTTGAATTCCTTTTCGAAATTTTGTGATTTCAAGCCACCAAAATGCAGTTGTCGTGTAAATGAAAAGCCAAAACGCATAAAAAGTTTTCCATTTTTAGTTCGTGTAAACGGTTCCTCAAATAACATTGATTTGTACACTAGGTTCACATACCCTTTTGAAAAATAAGTACATTTTAGCATTTAAACACTGCAGGTCATTTGCAATTAAATGAAAACACATTACAGTTTAAATTGAACGCAATTAGTTAAACTTAATAGCCCTTTCTTGTCATGCCTATTTAGGACTTAAGTATATCTTTATTTATAATTTCATAATTCTACTGTCTTTGAAATATGGTTTAAAATGCAAAGTAATATTTAAAAATATTTGTAATGATGAAGCTGCAAAATAGTACATTTAAAATTAACTTTAAATGTAATATTGAGTAACAATACTAGTCAGCAAGGCAAAATATTAAAATAATTATTTAAAATGTACTTAAGTCTACTTAAGTGTTAAGACATAAAAGTGTACTCTCTTTAAGTGCACTTAAGTGTCCTTTTTTAAATTTATTAGGCTAATATTATATTATCTGCTACTACAATTTTTTTTAAATATACTTACGATTTTATACGCTACAATTGGACATTCAATATAAGCACATGTCTATTTCACTACATTGTAAATATGATATACGCTATATCTAATCACTAAAATTGTGACAACAGATTACAAGCAATATTAATTAATTAAATTTAACATTAGAACTGAGTAATAATTAATCTAATTAATTCCTTAAAAGTTAACCATTTAAAATGAGTCAAATTTACACACAAAAAAATAAACAAAAAAATGTCAGAGATGAATGAACAACTCTTTATTTTATATTGCCAATATAGAAGACACCCGATGTTAACAAGCAGAATCACTGAAGAAGAAAACCATAATTTTAAATCGCCATTATGGTGATCTGTGTCAGGCTTTTAATTGGGCTCTTGACACTTAAGTCATTCACTTTATGTTTTGTTTTGTCTGATATACCCGAGTTATAACAGTCAGATGACCAAATAGAAAAGGTTATCTGATGGTGTTGGTTATGTTTTAACACAACTTTTTCACATTCATTTGACTGGTTAACTTTTTCTCATTACTACTTTTAAGGAATTAATTTGATTAGATATTACTCAATTCTAATTTGTTAAATGTAATTAATAATATTGCCTGTAGTCTGTTGCCACAATTTTATTGCTTAGAAATTCATTTTTACAGTGTAGGGAATGCAATCAAAAAATAATCAATAAAGTACTTTCTTCTTTACCTGCACTTGAAGTAGCTGTTCATCCTTGATCTCTGAGTTCCTCCAGACGAGGCTGATGTCCACATCACTGCTAATCCTGAATCCAGCATTCCCTCTAGTGGATCCCGTCCGCCTGTTCAGCCCGACCTCAGCGCTGTAGCTATATCTGTAGAGTTTGTCGTTATCTAGCCGAGGTCCATCACTCGCACCTGTAAAAACACAAAAATGTCATGCTGTGACACATTCTAGAGCTTCAGCATGTAAGACAGCGCTGGCCTAGAACAAGGGAGGAATGTGAAAGGAGAGAGGCAGGAAGTGGACAGGACATCTCATACACAGCCTTAAACCCAGTAATAGATGAGAAACAAAATCTGAATCGAATCCATTTTGTACTCCACACCACAGTGTTTACATCCACATGCTCACTTGATTTGGTCAAGGGAAAGCAAAAGACAAACCGGAGGCACTCCAGAGCAAGTTTATATAGCCTTTCGTAGAAAAATTAGAGGTAAGAAGGAAAAGGAATGTAGTAGTCCTATCTGTAATTGTAGGTGGGTCTCAGATAACAGTGTACTATGAGCTAATAATCCTCAGTTATCTATAATCCTCATTTATTTGGATCATGTTCTTAACCTTTTTTGTGATGCAACTTAATTTCATTTTTTTTGTCTTTGTCGGAATCACATATTCAATCTAAAGTTTGTGCAAAATCAAGATACTTTGTGATGTTAAATGGGCAAAAACACTTAAAAGGTCAACCATATTTAATGCTCAAACATATTTGGTCTGAATCTGTGCTTTTAGGATTGTTGATTCATAAAGTGATAAACAGTAATCTCTCTAAAACGAGACCGTTGTCCTCTCTGCCAACACAGTTCAGTCCTGTCCTGAAAACACTGACGTGTCACATTCAGATTGCATCACATCTTCTGATACAGAGATAATGCCCTGATTTTACCTCCTAAAACAACAAAATGTTCTTCATTTAATTTGTACATTTATGTATTTTTATTTAAACACACAAAAAAGGGTTTCAGTAATGATACCAATATAGCCTATGAGTCTACTTGCAATGATTTGCCTAGATGAATCTGGGCACAGAATGAATGAAAGGATGTGACTAACCCAACTCATGATTACAGAGACCTCAGCGTTTTGTTAAATGTAACATTTAAAAGTAATTTAAATCTTGAATTTGAAAATATGAGAATATTTGTTAGCTTTAAACAACAAGCAAACCAACAGCAACATGCAGCCTAATGTTAATGTTTTATATGTATATATTTTTAGACTTAAAAAATCACTTACCGAGAGATGAGGTGCTTAGAAAGGAGGTCACACACAGTAAGAGTCCAGCAAGCCGCAGCATGGTTGGCTCGCTCGTTAGAGGTCGCACGAGAAAAAGGATGGGTGCCTGATTCCTTCAGCTCTCCAGTGTTTATCTGGGTACGAGGGGCAGACTCCAAACTCCACGCTCCGGTACTAAGTACGAGAAAACGGCTAATAATTAACCGGCAGAGCTCACTGTGATTTCATTTGGTGAATGAACGCTCCTCAGAGACGAGGTTTGGTTTTTATAGTCGTGTCTCTTCGGTAGTAGGGCATCAATCAGCGCTTATTGAACGCGAATGCAGTGGTGTGTTTCAACGGGGAGTTTCTGTCTCATTCATAATGATCAAACGCTCCGGATAGAATTAGGTGGTTTTCTTTGTCTTACTGAATCACATTATAATTACTTTGAACAAATAATGAATGTCCAAAGTTAAAACGGCTTTCACCCACACTGAAACACTTGAATTGCAGTCATTCTACTCATGTTTGTTTCAGATATTTAAAAAAAAAAAATGTTTATAGCCTGAATGTATTTTATTTTTTAACTGCATGGTTTTCTTAAATTGGCCTAGTAAAATTTCTTACATTTCGTTGTAAAAAAATATTCCCCCTCCCCCAATACTATCCAAGGATTGTGTTTATTTTTTGATTTACTTTAAAAGATTAAATAAAAGTAAATAAATGTATTATTTTGATCAAATTACATTTCTATCTATCTATCTATCTATCTATCTATCTATCTATCTATCTATCTATCTATCTATCTATCTATCTATCTATCTATCAAAAATATCAAGCAGCACAACTGTTTTCAACATTGAACATAATAATAAATATTTCTTGAGCAGTAAATAGCATTAAGATATATGAGCTTAAAATATAAGAGATTATATATAAGAAATTGGGTCCCATTTGGGATCCATTAAATGGATGATGTAGTCGATGATCTTTGATGCATGGTATGATTGTACCTGTGTGTAACCATTTATATAAAGTGATTATGCTCACGTCAGAGAGTTCATTTTACTGTAGTACCTTTCACCTAAATTAGCTATATTATCTGATCACAGCATTTGATGTAATACTGTACTGTAGAAGAAGAATTCCTTATAGTAATGGCCTTTGGAGCTGAAGAATGATATTTGAGGTCTTGTGCTCATCAGGACAAACACTGCAGGCAAGACAGAAAGAGCTTTTGATTGAATCAGCAGTGATTGAAGCTAGTTTTGATGCTGATTATAATTGATTCTTGTAAAGAAAGTACTGTCAGGAAGTGATCAGATTAGGCTATGAGTAATAGCTGTATTGAAGTAGTTTAACCTATACTAGAAAAAAAAGTTTGATGAGACAAACTTTAAGTTGGCTTGAGTAAGCCGGACCAGAGAGTTTAAAGAAGTTTAAAGTAGTTTGACTTTTATAGATGGATTAGTTAGAAAGAAAGAAAACAATTGGTTAGAAAGAAAGGGAAAGATTAGGTAAAGATAGATAAATAATTTATAGATAGAAAGATTAGTTTCAATGAATGAAAGGTTAGTTAGAAAGAAAGAAAGATTAGTTAGAAAGAAAAAATAGTTATAGAAAGAAATACACAAAAGAAAAAAATTACTGGAGGGGTTTTGACTGACTGAGTTTTCTGACTTTAGGACCCAGAGAAACAGCTCATTTGTTCCATAGAGCTATAAGGCCAATCAGTGTCATGAAATTATTTTCCACAAGAGGTCAGCAAAGCCTCTCAATGTAAGATATTTATGTCATGGTTCTTAGCTTCACTGGACCCTCCTTGTCTCATGACTTTGTTATTGTGCGTGTGTGTATGGGCGTGGTCATGATCACTACCGCTGATCAGTACTGTCAGCTTCATCTCATTATCTGCGCCAGCTGCTGCTGATCAGCGGTGCTGATATATACTTCTTGTCTTTATCAGATCGTTGTGGTATGTTTCCTGGTTAGTTCCTGTTCCATTGATGTTCCCATGTTCTCTGTTTCCAGTTGAATGTATCGTGTTGTGCCTTTGTTGTCTGTGACCTGGGGCACGCCCATAGAAACATGCACAATAACAAAGTCACAAGACAAGGGGGGTCCAGTGAAGATATGAACCGTGACTTTACCCTCCCTCCCATAATGCCTCCAGACATTCCCAGACACCCTTACCTGTCGATTGTAATCATCGATAAGGGAGTGATCCAGGATGTCCCTAGCTGATACCCAACTTCTCTCCTCCAGACCGTAATCTTCCCAGTTCACCAGATTCTTAAATCGGCGTCCCCTCTGCCTTGAGTACAGAAAGCGATTTACCGAATATGTGGGTTCCCCATCAACTAGTCGCGGCGGGGGAGGAACCGGGACACATGAAAGGCGGTATGAATTATCCTGTATGAAGGAGGAAGTTTGGGAGCTAAATTTGGGAGCTAAATTATTAGAAACGGAGCGGAGAGGAATGTTCTTAGTAGAAAGCCACACTTTTTGACCCACGATGTATACGGGAGGCTTCGACCGGTGGCGATCGGCCTTAGCCTTGGTGCCCGCCCCCACCAGGAGCAGAGTCTCATGGGATGTGTGGTGACACGTCTGGATGATGTCGTGGGCGGAGGGCATCGCGAGTTCGGATTCCAGACTAGGAAAAATGGGTGCCTGGTAACCTAAGCTACACTCAAACGGAGATAGGTCTGTAGATGACACTGGTAACGAGTTATACTCAACCACAGAGAGTTGCTGACTGCAGGATGAAGAATTCTTTGACACCAAACTTCGCAACACTATCTCTCCAAATCCTGGTTGGCTCTCCTGGTTTGGCCATTGCTCTATGGATGGAACCCAGAGTTTCAATTCTGAGTTAACTTTTGCTGCAAAGTTTCGGTAAACCATTTCGACTGCAAAGCGCTTCGAACTTCAAAAGACTTTCATCCATCCACCAACACACCACGTGATTGGCCGCCCAGAGACATCTATACAGGCACGGGGAGACCACCAAACAATGAAACAGGGAAACACCCTTTTATGCCTACAAAAGGGAATCCCCAAAGCAACGCAAGGACAAGCAAGTAGCACTCCAGACTCTTAACTGAACTGGTGCATTGAGATAAAATTGAACGAAACAAACTTTAAGTTGGCTTGAGAGAGTTTGGATTAGAAAGTTTAAAGGTCAAATTAGTTAAATATTAAAGTAGGTTAAAGTTTAGGTTTAGCAGTTTAAATTAGTTTAAAGTTTACAGAAGTTTTAATGCAGTTTAAAGTTTCAGTAGTTTAAAGTTTAAAATAGTTTAAAGTTTGCTAGGGTGTTCTAAGGTATTTTGTGTGGTTGCTAGGGTGTTCTGGGTGGGTGGTTGCTAGGGTGTTGATAGGCGGTTGCTAGGGTATTTGGGGTGGGTAGCTATTCAGTTGCAAGCGTGTTGCTAGGGCGCAAATACTTACCTAATCTCTATTATTATGTAGCTATTCACAGCTAGCACATTATGTACTTGTTTAACATGCAATACACATGCATGAAGTTCTAAACAAGAAGGGCCTTATAAAAAAATATATAGTTGGAGCACAGAAAACCACCCAAAAGCAGCAGCCTACACTGCCTAGTTTAGTTTAATAATTTGCATAGTTATTATTGTTTTTTGGTGTTCAGATTCTATACGTTTTTCCAAATGTTATTTAATAAAAATACTTGTATTTTTTCCTCTCAAAATCTATTTTTCATCCCAAGCCCCGCCCCGTGATAGAATAGCGATACGAATCGAATCGTGGGTCAAAAATCGTGATACGAACCGAATCGTGGGTTTGGTGTATCGTTACAGCCCTAGTAGCTAGCATGATGCTAACATTATTAGCATGTAACTAGCATGATTAGCATGTTGTTTTATGACTAGCATGTTGCTAGCATGCTTGCACAATTAACATGTTGTTAGCATCATGCTAGCATGTTTTTAGCAAGAAGCTAGTATGATTAGCATGTAGTTTAACATGCGCGAAAACTGAACTAGAAGGAGTAGAAAAAGATCACAGTTCTCGCGCATGCGTCATGGAAATCTGTAATAAAGTGAACTATCCCTTTAAACTGTCTTATCTCTAGTAGAGTGGGTCTGTGCATGTGTGTTCAAGTGTTGTAATTCCCACACTTCATTGTCGTCATATAAAGTCATGTGAGTACTATAGGGCTCATTCTTTGTCAATATGTCTATAGTGCTTCTGTTCGGCTTGCTTCTGCTGATCCCTTCAGGTACATATTTGGGTGCGTCAACATAAAGCCTATGATGAGTGTCAAATTTAATCAATTGATTCTAATTATCTGAAGTCTTTGTTAATTATAGTACAGTTTGTAACAAACTAAGGCTGCAAAATAGGTGTTTACATCACAACAATGTTGCTCTGCATTACTTAAACATTACAAGAACAGGAACATGTTTAACCTCTTCGGTCAGAAATGCAATATGTAAAGTAATTAAAACTGTTTCAGGGGCGCAAGGAGCAACTGGCTCAGCCCGAAAGGTAGGGAGGATTTTTTCTTTACCTTGTAAATGTGTAACTATTGTTTTCATTGAACTTTTCGTGGTTAAAACTATTGTAATGCAGTGGTTTAATTAGTCTGACGCACGTGGATGTGTGTTTTGTAGCCTGTGTGCGCTGAGATGGCGGAGATCCTGGCTTGTCCTATGAACCTCGCGCCTGTGTGCGGCAGTGACGGAAACACCTATGGCAACGAGTGCTTGCTGTGTGTGGAAAGACTGTAGGTCATGTTCACAGACATACACACAAACAATTAGAGTAGATTATATATATATTTTATAAAATGATTACATTTTTTGTGTCCTTTTTTAGGAGAACCAAATCAGAAATTTTAATCACACGTGATGGAGACTGTTAATCTCCTGCAGAGCACACAGGATCATGAAGATTCATGGTCAAAATAAAGCATCTGAAATATGTATTTCTTTATTTCTTCTTCAACCCTTTATGTCCCAACAACTGGCCTTATGCTCTAGGACCACCAGAGTTCTTTTAAATCACGGCTATTCAATTATATTTTATGATAAAGTTTTGAATTAGATTTTTTTTTCTTTTACATTAATTTACACATACTAATAATATATATTAAAATATCTCTATTTTTCTCTTCATTATCTTACATTTTCTACAGTTTTAGTTAAATTAGTTTTAGTCATTTCCTAAATAAACAACAATGAAAAATGTTGGCAACTAGGTGAAATAAAATAAGTTTAATAAGTAAAGAAGCACACGAAACAGGCATTTTTCTCAGTTCTCGCTATGAGAAGTGCCGTTGACGTAAGCTCCAGCGGCCAGTAGGGCGTCTATGTATTTATTATTTCTAGGTTTACAACCGTAACGTTAAACACAAGTACTCCAAAAACAATTCCTGCATGGTGTCCCTTTAAAGCCACATAAAGATGAAATGCCACACCGTGTTGTTTGGTTCATGTATGTGAAATGAGGGCAGCATTATTATTTATATTCAGATTTCTGAAATTGTTCTTTTTGAGCTACAGCTATTTTTGATCAGTCTGTTTGATTAATATTAATCAATTGATATAAATCTTTGTTGATTATACTACAGTCTGTAACAACCTAAGGCTGTGGGTGTGTAAAATAGGAGTTAAGTCACTACAATGTTGCTCTGCATTTCGTAAAAATGACTTGAGATAAAAAAAATGCAGTATGTAAACATGTTTTATTGTTTCAGGGTTGCAAGAATGAACCCAGAAGGTAGGGCAGATTATTTTTAGTACCTTGTAAATGTGTAACTAGTGTAACTTATATTCAGCAAGACGCATTAAAAGTGACAGTAGACCGGTATATTAAAAGATTTCTATTTTTAAATAAATGCTGTTCTTTTGAACTTTTTATTCATCAAAGTACCCTGAATATTTTTTAAACAAAAACAGCACAGATGATTTCAACATTGATAATAATAAGAAAAGTTTATTGAGCACCAAATCAGCATATTAGAACGGTTTCTGAATGACCATGTGACACTGAAGACTGCCGTAATGATGCTAAAAAATCACCTTTGCCATCACAGGAATAAATAAAAATGTTCAAATACAATAAAATAGAAAACAATTCAATTTTTTACCAAATAAATGCATCCTTGGTGAGCATAAGAGACTTCTTTCCAAAACATAAAAAAAATCTTACCGACCCCAAAACTTTGTACATAGTCTAACTCTATATTTTCCCATCAGCAGTGTTAGCACTTGCCTTTTCAGTTCTCTTTCATAGTTCATAGCTATTTTTCCCCCTAATCATATCAGTAACAAATAACAGGACCCACTGGCCTAGTGTGAAATATTTCTCATTGTCTAAGGCGTACACAACACTCAACCTCCACCAATCAAAATGATGTTCTATTTGGAAAATAACACTTTACAAGAGTGTCCGTTATCTATATGATATTGTAAAACAATAGAACAAAACAATACCAATGTATTGAATAATTTTGTTCATACTTAATCCTTCAGTACTTAGCATGATAACATGAAATGTAAAGTTAGACTCAAACTATCAATGCATATTTACTACCAAAATATGTCACAAGTATACGAAAAGCTCTGTAAGGGGGTTTGAATGGAGTGTGCAGGTTTGTGTTATAGGCAAACACTTGACCTGCATCTTTGAATGGAAGATTTATGGAAGACTAATTTAAAGACAGACATATATTAAATATAAACATAGACATTTATATGCATATGAGGCACACGGGTGAGTCTAATTTCACCCAGGTTTGTTAATCTTTCACTAAGAATATTTTATTTTCAAACTTAGTTTTCCAACAATGCTTTCTTTTACAAAAGAAGAAGACTTTTTTCACTTGGTTTGAACCGATTCGGTGTAAAGTTCGATAAAATTCGATATCAGTGCAATCTAAAAATCCCTGAAGAGTTGCAGCGAGACAGGTTTCTTCTGAGGGTTTTCATGGTTTGCCGATGTCCACGGTGATTTTGGTGTAGAGTTGGTCTTTCTCTATATTTATCACTTTGTATTTGAGCGATTTAATGCCATCCGTGTGCATTGTCTGTTTTGTGTGAGCAATTTTCTTAAATCTATAATACAGAGATACGGCTTTAGAAAGTCATTCAATCTGTCTTGTATTCATGCATGTCTACACTCTTAAAAATAAAGGTTGCCTACAGCAATGTCATAGAAGAATCATTTTGGGTTCCCCAAAGAAACTTGTTATTAGTATGAGGAACATTTAAAAATAACCTTTTTGTGCATTGGAAACGTTCCATGAATTTTAAAGGTTCCTCATAAAACCATTAGTGCCTACCAATACCTTTATTTTTAAGAGTGTACGTACTACGTAATGTATGAGTGAAAGAGATTACCTCTGTGGGTTTGCCTCATTTTTCTTGTCTCTTGAGTGACGAATCATTCTGCATTTACCGATGTCTCCACTTGGTCTTGATATTTTCATTCCTTGAAACGTCATCCTTCAAAGAGAATAGCCCTTATTAAAACTCGGCACAGACTCCTTTACATGCAATCTACATGAAATCACATCATTATTATCATATGGCACAATGTGAGTGGCCTCTGCTGATCCTGCAGCCAATGGGATTGCTTGCTCAACATAAAATAGTCATTATTATTAGAGTTCCTCTGAAACCCTTCAGCTCAGTCTGTGTATCTATTATCAGTAGCAAGTCTATACTTGTTTTTAAATAGTGTTCATTCATTGGCCAGAGGAGAACTGGCCCCTCGACTGAGCCCAAGAACAGAAGAAACATTGAATCATTGAATCAATCATTGAATCATTTTCCTGTTATCACTGTAAAGCTGCTTTGAAACAATCTGTATCGTATAAAGTGCTACATAAATAAAGGTGACTTGACTTTGCAAGTCCAAATACATTAACATTGCCATATTCAATAACAGGCTAAAACTATTCTGATGGTTGTCATTATAAAAAACAAGCATCTTGCATGTTTGTCTAAATGATCTTGTACATAATAGGACAGAATTTGTAATTAATAGTAACAGTTCGATATTTTCCTCACCTGTTAAAGATGTCATCGTCTTCTCCTCCCCAGCCCCAATAGTTATTAGGAAAGCCATTAATCTTTTGAAACTGCTGTTTACTCATTGCTGATACACCCCCAAAATACTGTTTATATGGCAACCTGTATTCAAACAAAAACAACTGATGCATGAAAAATTTAATAATATAATCAATATATACAAAATAACCACATTCTGAGACCATATGAAGTTTGTTCAAGTGATAACTTCCTATTTATGAGTTTGGATGTCATAATTAAGGCTCGTTCACACCAAGGACGATAAAGGTAAACGCTAAGGATAACGTTAAAGGTGCTATATGTAACTTTTCTTCTAAAATGAATCTTCAGCATCAATACTTCAGTCTTCAGTATCAGATGATCCTTCAGAAAACACTTGGTGCCCAAGAAATATTTCTTATTTTTATCAAAACTGAAAACAGTTGTGCTGCTTAATATTTTTGTGGAAACAATGATACATAGGCTACTGTTCAAGATTAGGCCTATTTGATGATTAGAAAGTTCAAAAGGACAGCATTTATTTGAAATATAAATCTTATAATAACTTTTGATCAATGTAAATATAATAAATATTATATCACAAACATAGAACCAAAGCAAAATAGTGTTATAGCAACATAACAACATGTGGCATTTCATCTTTGTGTGGCTTTATATTCAAAGATTCATTTATTATTTTCTTGTTCTTGGTTAATCTGTTTCAGCTTCTATTGTTCATGACTCTAGTATGGCAGTATTAATTCATATTACAGTTTCAGTTGTTCCCAGCTCTTTATCAGCTTCCTTATATGAAGGATTGTCTTGGGTTGACTGTTTACTTTAACACACCCGGTTCATCCGGTATAGTGTTGGTATAACCACGTCACAGGTTATAGCTGCATTGTGATCAAATACTTTATTCAAATGATGCAGGAACAACGTTCATGAAAATACAATATTAGCCATCTTCATTCTAACATAACAGGTTATTTCATTTATGTAAACGTTGAATATGCGACCTGCGTTTGACTTTAAGGTCATTTGATTTTAGGTAAATAGATTTTTGAGGGACTGTTTTTTTAAAGGCAACTAAAACTTTCAGACGCTTGTGTCACTTAACAAATGTTACATATCCTTCTAAGGTAAAGCTTCATCTTACCTAAAACCAAATTTGTCCATGGACACAGAGAGGTGACGCGGCTGGCTGGAGCACTTGTAGGTGTTGCGGTCGTCCATAGGAATGATGTCTACATCACTGAAGATGAAACAGTCATAATCATACTCCTTTAGGGACTCTGCGTAACCCACGTTGAGCAGTTTCGCCCTGTTGAATGTGTCCTGTCCTTCCTAAACATGCAGGATATAGCAAGGTCACATTAAATGTCATAAAACACAACTTAATTTTGGGCAGGAATGTAAAGATCACATGTAAACTGTCCATTGGTTTTATGCAAAACATTTTGCTTTAACATTGATTAGACCTTAATGACTACAGCTAAACGCAAGTACCAAACTTGAAATGCAAATAACTTTGTCGGCGGATCTCTGTAAATTACTCTTGCGCCCCTAGGGCTGTGAAACGATTAAATGCGATTAATCGCCTCCAAAATAAAAGTTTGTGTTTACGTAATATATGTACGTGTAGTGTGTATAATTATTTTGTATATATAACACACACATGCATACATATTTAAGAAATATTTTCATGTATATACTTTATATATATTTATACAAAATTAATATTATACATAACTATAAATATTTGATATATTAAATAACACATTTTTTGTAAATAAATACATGCATATGTGTATATATATACAAAATAATTATACATTCTATTGTACTACATACTATTGTATTGGAACCTAAATATTCTGTGGAGGGAAAAGAACGCTGTGTGTCGGGTTGAAAAATAGGAATGATACATTCTTTTTTTGAAGTCGATTCCGGTGTACAAAGTCGATCACGCTGGGTGCAAGAAAGGGCCTAAAGTCTGCATGACATTTTGCATGCTGATTTTCTTGTGAAGAAGGTGAACAGAGCATGAAAATGAGGCTAAAACGACAAGAAAAAACAAAACAAAATAGAGGAGGTAGCTATGTACTGATGTACTGAGCCATGTATTTGGTGAAAGGTTAAAAATGACCATTTTAAATTATTTTCAGAATCTCTTTGATCAAATAAATGCAGCCTTGGTAAGCATAATAGACATTAAAACGTGTCACTGACCACAACATTTGGAAGAGTAGTGTTTATTTCAGAGCCCATATTGACCATTTTTAACATAGCAGTAGTCTGAGATGCTGTCCGTGTTGGTTTAACCGTTTATGTTCCCCGGGGTCCACTAGAGGTCCTCTTCCCCCACGGTGTCATTCACATTAGGAACTGCATTTCC
Source organism: Pimephales promelas (assembly GCF_988280905.1). Lineage (NCBI taxonomy): Eukaryota > Metazoa > Chordata > Actinopteri > Cypriniformes > Leuciscidae > Pimephales > Pimephales promelas. Next base: position 34,342,405 of record NC_142774.1, on the reverse strand, counting down.
CACAGTTCTTGTCTGCTCTCATCACGGTTCATTACACCCAGTTGTTCCCCATCATAATTGTTAGTTCTGTGTGTATAAATACCCTGCCTGTTTAGTGTTTGTTACGGAGTCCTTGTTGTATGTTACACTGAGGTCTGGTTGCGCTTGTTTTGGATTGTTTTGTATACACTTTGACCTTTAGCATGCCTGGATTTACGTTTTTACAAATAAATGCATTTGGATCCTAACCTTTTGTAAGTGTGTGTCGTGACAGATGCCTTTCAGACCCAATCCAGCACCAAAGATCCAAAGTTCAGCTTTAAAATTTACTTATAAATACATAAAAGTATCAACACCCAAAAAAACAGGTGTTACATGTTCTACATGTTAGTGTTCAGATGTTGCATTTCTCGTTTTCCCTTTCGTTGTTATTGTGTAGCAAATTTCAAAGCAGTCAAATGTGAAAGATCTTGTCTATGCAAAGCCATTTCACCACATTTCCATACTTCAAGGTCACCTGAAGAAAAGTCTAACCTGCAAAAGTATGTCTGTCTATCTATCTAACAATGAATGAATCTATTGCAGGTTTGTGTGGTTTGATTAGGTGTGGATTTTAGCTCATTTGATTGATTTGTGTGCAAACCACAGATTTCTTGTCCACTCAGCTGCTGTCATCTGAGTAAGATGGAGTAGGGCTGGGCGATATATCGAATATGTACGATGTATCGTTATATTTTTTGAAACGATATGGAATGAGGCAATACCGTTTATATCGATACAGTAGTTTGATATGAGCACATCTGAAAAATAGCGGAGGTTGCAGTGTGAGCTGCTGCAGTGAAAGTAGCTAGGCTACGTAGTACAATTTGTCCTAAACATGACACAAGCTTATATTAATTGCGTCAAAATCACTTTGATATAGTTAACAAGTTTAAGGCAGCTTGCCGCCCTGTCAAATGCTCTGACAGACACTGTTGCTGACTGACAAGATATACTTGCGCTGTTTAATGCGTTTGAGATGTGGTGCTTTCCTCAGTGCTCAACTTACATTTCACAGTTATATTCTCCATCTGTAAAGGTTAGAAAGTAAAGCAAATATGTCCATTTCACAACAAATATGTCCATGTCAGAAGAGGACGAGCTTCTGCAAGTGAATCTCCGCTAAAATTCATGCTTCCTTGAACGAGCGCCGGCGCGCGCATGCGCGTGAATAGTACTACGTAGTACGCAATAATTCTGACTAAAATAAACATATTGCTAAAATATTTGTTGTTGGAGAAAATAAATGTGCCATATGTGGAATTTTAAACCTACAAGTATATATTTTTAATGAAAGTGAAAGTGATTATAATGGGGTAATCAAATGCAGGCTAATATAATTAGTTTGTGCTTTTGTTTTTGTTTTTATTTTCATTTTTAGTTTAGCTTTTAGTCAATATAAAAACAAAAGCTTTTTGCACATAATATATTGCATAGCCTATATTATATTTGTTTCCATATCCTTCAATATCAACATTGCTTGTAGGATATCATTGGGCCGAATGTGAATATATTCGGCCCAATGATATAAATATAAATATATATATATATATATTTTAAATATAAAGATTTTCTTTATCTAAATAGAAAACGTCGAAAGTACCGAGATATATATCGTATATCGCCATTTGACCAAAAAATATCGAGATATGATTTTTTGGCCATATCGCCCAGCCCTAAGATGGAGTAGTAAATAAATAGGTTGTTAGTGCTGTACCTGTTCTATGACATAAATCCCATAATCAAGCTGCTGTCTCTGTAGGATGGGATGTATGTAGTGGAGCCAGTATTTCAGGTGTTCATCTCTGTTTCTGAATGGGATGATTAATGCCACTTTTTGCAGAGCCAAACAGTCGCTGGGTTTATACCTGCCGCCCATCACCAGCTGTGGATTTTCTTTACGTACCACATCCAAATCCACTTTCTCTGAAAATTCAACTCGCATTGGACCCACTGAAATAGGAACGGAAAGAGGGAGAGCACATAAGAAGTGGGGGTCAATAGGTTTGCACACATGAAAGAGGAAGACCCATTTTAAGCAACAACAGTTTACTTCTTGTTTCAATCAGGCTGTTTTTATTTCCCTGTCTCTTTTTCTCTTTGTCACTCACAATATTTTTTTTCCGTCTATCTTTTTTACTGATAAGACTTAAGTTCAATCCTTTTAAGTTCAATTTTAAGTTAGCCTCAAAAGCTCGATGTGTAGCTGACTAATTGAACGCCATTTCAGGATGAAACTGTTCAATCTTTCTCTTCTGGAAAAAGCCACCAAAATATTGATATATTTTATTAGTGCAGTGAAGGAGTTATAACTCCTTCACTACACATATTTTCGTTAAATCTGATTCTTTCTAGAATAAAAATATCCCTACAACTAAAACCACCTAGCATATTTCGTCTATGATGTAGCTATGTATGGGCTATAATAAATAAAATATAAACATTTTGACTTAAAATGTTTTTTTAAACACATACAATTCTAAATAATCCTATTCTGAAAAAATATATATTCATTTGTGTAAAATGTGTGTCAACTAGTCCCTATCAACAAACAAACTGAGCAATATGAACAAATAGTAGCCTAGTAAATCATTTAAAGTTTACGAAAACTTACCCAAAAGTGGTGACGTCTCAGGACACGATTCTAGTACAGTAACGTTATAGCTCAGTTTATTTACTACTGTTCCATTGTCATATTGGGTGACAATTCTGTGAGTTTGTGAAGTAACAATAACTAAAGTAGAGTCTGATGGCATTTGCCGGTAATTCGTAAATTTTGTAGGTGACTCTGTTAAATATAAAAACAGTGCAACGATGATGTGAACCCCGCAGAGACACACGAGCACGACGCATGATTTACCCAAGAAACCCACATTCAGCAGCACAGACTCCGGCATTCTCACTGAATAATGGGAGACGGCGAAGAATACAGGTTATAAGTCGTTCATCGGATGATCAGCAAAATCCTATTCATGAAACTTTTTATGATATTGATCGCGTCTGACCACTGTTAATCGTTGTGTTTCAGGCATTGGTAATGTCTGGGAAAGCGCAGATCCATTGGAGTGGCAGCGGTGGGGTGGGCGTTTCTAGTGCCTGTAGAAACTTACACCCACACACATTCATAGTGAATGTGTAGTTAAACATAATATAATGAACAAATAATATAATTTATAATAAAGTATAATAAAAAAAATTGGTCTAGATATCAAATAAACATTTACAATAATACATGTACCCCCCCACCAGCTCTTTATAAAAAAGGCGCTTGAAACAAATAACCTTTTTACTTATAGCTACAAATACCCACACAGGTGTGCTACAGCACCACGAGTATTTCATATAAATGTTTCACTAACGTTTGACAAGCTGAAAGTGTCAAAAGAAAACTCTGACCAAACCTCTTCTTCTTTTTTTTTTTTTTTTGCTAAATGTTTTAAGTGTGCCGTTCTATTTTGTTATGTAATGCAATAACTCACATACACTTTTAGGCTAGGGGTTTTTAAGAGGGTCTTTTTATCTTGTCACTGTATGAAAATATGTTAATCAATGTTAATCAAACAGACAAATAATAAAAATACTGTAAAAAGGGCTTCTTTCAGAAACTTACAAAAAAAAAAAACTTTAAAAAAGGCGCCCCCTTGTGTTTATTTCCGTGATCAGCAGCATATCCCGCTATAACGTTATTTCTAGATTATAGTTTGTTTAGTTATTTTTATTTTTTTGTGTTATGAATGATGTAACAATATTAACTAACTTAATTCGGATTTATAATTCTGTGCATGATTTCTCAAATAATTTGTCACGACATAATTAATTTAATGTACTTTTACAATATTTTAAAGATTGGTAACATTACTAAGAACTTTAGATAACAGTTAATGCATGACAATGAGCAATGTGGTTGTTACAGTATTTATTAATCTTTTTTAACGTTGGTTAATAAAAATACTGTTCAGTCAGTTAGTTCATTACTCTGGTTCAGCTCAGGCAAAGCCCGTCTATTAGATTCTCTGTCTCATGTCAATGAATTCAAATACCGCACGCTCACTGGACAGAGCCTAGGCTAGGCTATCACTTCGCACAATCGGCAAGTGTCGATGGCTTCTGTGCGTGCGTAAGATGCAATGCCATTTAATGTTAATGCCGCCACTGGGCAATGCTAATAACACACAAACAGAGAAGGGGTGAGCTCTAAATCATCTGTCTAGTTCAACAGCAAGTCTTATCTATGTTTGAACAACCATTACACAGTAACAGTACAGTCAATAAAACACACTGGCACATCTCTCTCTCTGTGAGACACTAGTAGGCCTACGTGTGTGGCCTAGGTCGAAGTTTGTCCAGTCACGTGACTAGATATCTATCCATATCCTCATTCATGAAGTTCAAGTGAAAGCTGTACTTCATGTCATGGTTTATTGGAACTATAGTCTGTTATGACGGTCCTGACGGAGAGCTACTCTAGTCTTTGTCTATAAGCAACAGAGCAATAGAAGATCCCTCGTGTACTTCACCAGCAGAACGGGAGACATTGCAGAAATCATGTGAGTTACTTCTGCTTTTGAAACACTTTTCAGAATGACAGGAAAAGAATAGTAGACACTTACAGTTGGCCTACTTGCGAAGACATTCTTATAATGTTTAGAGTATTTATTTTGGTAAATGTGTAGGCCTCTGTTCATGCTAAGAGTTTAAACTTCACTAAAAGTTTAACATTTGAATTTAAATAAGATTATTTAATTGACTAAATGTCCTTTACCTAAACCAATATTTAATCATCTAAACCGATCACAGAAAAACATATTAGTAATTATCTTTCTTTAAAAAAGTTATATTAATACATGTTTTCTGTGAGACTAGCTGTAGAAATGGTTCAAATGTATGTAAAATTTGATCAATAACTAAAATGATTTGAAAATAAAATAGAAAAATGGTGTATTTCAAACAAAGGTCATAGAAATAGGTCAAATCTTGCAAAATGATGTAGCAAAAATAATTTTTCTGTTGATAAGGGGAAGTGCTTTTAGGTCACTGGTGTGTGTGATAAATCTTATCTGTCGATGTTCAGATATCTACATCTTATATAATAACAATAAACAATATTAATAATTAGCCTGAAAATAATGCCTACTTTTATTAAAGTAAGTGGGTCAGTTATGTTTTGATCAATTGAATCATTGAAGCTGTTTTCATTCAGCTGCCATTTTATTCATTCATACAGCATGAAAGCTCTAAACCCTTGCTCATTCTTTCTCATTATTCACTCTCTCTCCATTCTGTCTCTCAGGGAGGAATGTCAGAAAGGAATTTCCTTGGATTTGTTCCTGCATTGCTCTCTTGTTCCTGCTGTGAGTAAGGCCTTCATTTGTCCAGACAGAACTCTCTTCCCTCAGGATATAACATTCAACACTTTTGCTACATGATACACTGATGCTACACTATTAAATAAGAATTGTCAGGATTACATGAATATCATTTTTGCAGTAACTTAATCAGTTTGTGTGAACTGCTGCCTAAATACTGTTTGGAGACACGGCATGTTCCCTACTTTATTAGAATCGTTGGATCATTAGACTTCTCTCTCAGAGTGTTTTTGTAATGGGGTTCATTTTCTTTGTGTTTCAGGTCTTCATTGTGTTTCTGCTTTCATTTGTACAGCGCAGAGCGAAGGCTCAGCCCTTTGAGAATCGCTTTCCGTATCTCAGGGGTCGATTTGGCATTGTGGTGTGAGTGATTTTGAAACAAAATATGAAGTTCTGCTTTTAATATTCATCTGTGTTTTTAGTTTGGTTTTTAGTTTAAAGACTTTGTGTGTGTATTTGTGTTTTCCTCTGCAGTCCATTGGATTTCATCGGCAATCTAAGTAACCGATGGTCTTATGGTTTTGCATTTGGTGCTATTGCTCCCAGTGTGATTCAGCTTTTCTCTGAGTCCTACGCACCATTTAATGTGCCTAACTGGGCTAAAGGTAGTTTATTTATGACAATGCACATATTTGTATTTGTTATACTCTACCATTCAAAGGTTTGAAATAAATGAATGCATGAAATTGATCAGTAAATACATTTATAATGTAACAAAATGATGTCATGTAAACCAAAGAGAAGTTACAGTTGATATATATGTGCGTTTCTTTCAGCTATTTTGTACCTGGTAGGAGCGATAGAGGTTGGCGTGGCGTACCTGCCATTCTTTGCTTGTCTGTCAACGCCACACCGAGCACTAGGAGGGGCTTTAGGTCTTCTATACACACTCATGTGGTACAAAAAAAAAACTACTCACACACATACTGTAGATAAATCTTTAATCTGAAATCTTGGCCTACCTCAATACTCCTCTGTTTGTACTTGTAGCTGTAGGATTTTATATAGTGTTGATGAACTGACTGTTGACTATAATGTGGGTTTCAGGCTCATTGTGAGACTGTATGACACGATAAGCTGTCCCTCTGGAAGGGTTGGTTAATATTATTAATAATTCACTTTCATTTATTAATGATTAACTTTATATTATTACGTTTATGTTTGCATGTTAAGGTTATTATCCCTCAGTATACAAAGCTTGCAGTGGTGTCTTTGGATGAATATAATTGATATAGCATAATATGTAGTTGTGACAGTAGATCATTAAAGCACATTTTGCTGGTTGCAGGTTTTAGGTCCTAACGAGAAATGGATCATTCTGTGGCCGTTCTTTCTGTGCCTGCTTTTCCTGCTGGGACGGTTTGTGTATATCATTGTGAAGGCAGTAAGAATCCACCTGCAGCTACAAGCTGATGAGGTCAGATCATGAGACAGCCTTGTTGGAATTCATTTTATGTTAATAATTTACAATAAGGTTAAATTTGTTGTCATTAGATAATAAATTAGTTCAAATTAAAGGAACACTCCGACTTTTTGGGACTTTAGCTTATTCACCATATCCCTCAGAGATAGATAAGTCCATACATACCTTTTTCATCTCCTGACTCACCCACCGCTAGCCTAGCTTAGCACAAAGACTGGATGTAAATGGATACAGCTAGCATACTAATCCCAAATAAGTGAAAAAAAAAATAACGCATACATTTTCTTATTTACATGTTGTGATTTGTACAGTCACAGAGTGAAATAACAAGTCAAATGAGACACAGCCATCTTTTAACCGTATAAATATTGGGAACTATATTCTGAGAAGGCGAAGCACTGCTACTCGGGCGGAGTGATTACCGCAGCACTTGAGACGTGCCATGGTGAGGAGCAGAGAGTTCGTTCAGAGTTGGAGTATAGAGTCAGCAATTGTTAGATAGTAAAAGCATAGTTTACAATCATGGATGTCCGCTGTATTGTAAAGAGGTGCGACAATAAACAGGGGAGACCAGGTAATACCATGATGACGCTTTCTGAGAATATAGTTCCCAATTTTTATAGGCTACGGTTCAAAGATGGCTCTCATTTTACCTTGTTATTTGTACTCTCTGTGACTATACAAATCACAACATGTAAATAAGAAAATGTGTCCGTTATTTTGTCACTTATTTGAGATTAGTATGCTAGCTGTATCCATTTACATCCAGTCTTTGTGCTAAGCTAGGCTAGCGGTGGGTGCGTCAGACAGAGTTACAGCATGCACAGAGATGAAAAAGGTATGTATGGACTTATCTAACTCTGGGGGGTATGGTGAATAAGCTAAAGTCCCAAAAAGTCGGAGTGTTCCTTTAAACAGTAGCCTACTTTTAGAAAATTTATTAATAATGAAGGTTCTTTTTGTAACGTACGGACAGAGACGGTCGGATCCATGTGCAGCACTTTATTATACTTGAAACAAGCAGACAAACTTAGATACAGAATTAAACAAAGGGGCAATCCAGAAACTCGTGGTCTAAACAGGCAATGGTCGAGGCAGGCAGCACAGGTTCGTGAACAGTCCAGGAAACAGGCAAGGGTCAAGACAGTCCAGGGAAACACGGAGACACAGAACAGGGAGTAACGCTCGGAATTGCACGCTTACAGGGTAACAAGACTTCGCAAGGGACACAGGGAAAACTCAGGCTTAAATAAGGAACTCAATAACCAATAATGAAACACAGCTGAACATAATGAAACACAAAGAGTCCATGGGGAAACATAACCTGGGGAGAGAGTGCCCTCTAGTGGCTCTCGAGAGCACCACGGCTGCTGATCGTCACACTTTTATTGGCATATCATGGTTTCATGAAGAACCTTTAACATTCATGGAACCTTTCCATTGCACAAAAGACTCTTTATAGTAGACAAAGGTTCTTTACATTATTAAAATGTTCTTCACACTAATAAAAAAAAGCCAGTCTGACAAAAATGCATTCACCTCAAGCTTTAGATAAAGTTTTAGATATATTGTATGTTCAGATATTTATACAACTACTTGTGAAAAATGATCAAAAATGCTGGCGGTGGCTGGCAACTTTTATTTTTTAAAAGCTGGCAGGGAAAGAGTTAAGTTGTATAAATGAACATTAGTATGTAGCCTATAATAAACGGATATAAATTAAGATTAGTTTAAGAATTAACAATATTTAATAAATAAATATTTCTCTGATATATAGAATGAGGAGGATCTACAATTCCATCAGTTCAGATATGTACAGACTCTACTGAAACGCCCCTCTGAACAGTAAGCACTCATGAACATGCATTTATCACTGTACTGTATTCAAACCAATCAGCCGATACTCATTCTTCTATTTTCCCTCAGGCTGGAAGAAAAGAGTTGGTTCAGAAGAAAAATGTATGACTGGGATCCGCACTTTAAATTCCCTAACAGAATGATTGGCACATGCATTATCTCTTTGATTGGTTTGTACATGGTCAGTTGGCGCTCACTTGTAGCCATGCATTATTGTTTTTTGATTAGTAACTTAAGACAATGCAAATGTGTTTGCTAATATGCAGATGACCCTAGCAGACTACGGCTTGAGTGACTACACCTTTGACAAACTAGATGCTTTGACGGACTCATTTGCTGAGATAGCAGCATCCTATAATCACACAGACAACATTTTCACATCCCTCATTCCCAGAATGAATGAGTTCAGCATTGTTGCACGAAGTAAGATTCTTTCTTTTTCTCTTATCTTTTTGTTTATATTTATAGTCTCAGTACATAGGACAATGCCATTCAAACATTTGGAGTCAGTAAGATTTAAAAAAAAAGAATTTCTTGTTTTTATTCAGAGTTATCAGTAACCAGACAGTTTCTGGTCTCATTGACTTCCATAGTAGGAACAAAATATACTATGGAAGTCAATGAGACCAGACTGTCTGGTTACTGATATTCTTCTACAGTAAATATCAGAAAATCGGCTGAAAGAATTCAAAAATGGTAAAACTCAACTGTTGAACCTATTTCCAAAAAAAGTGGAGTATCCCTTTAACTGTAGACAGTGTGTTCTTTTCAGCAAATGCTTCATTCTTCTTCCTTCAGATATACCGCTGATCCCTAGGGCTGAAATGTTACTTGATGAAACTGAATGTTACTAAATGAAACTAATGAAGCCCTTGATTAGTTGCATCAGGTGTACTTGAGACAACATTTGTTTTGCAGATTTGTGCTGTTGTGAGGGATTCTATTCAGGGAGTTTAATCATTTTGATACAAAGTCATCAAAAGTTCCATTTTCAGTTGAATTCGGGGAAACCACTTGAAAAATGTTTTTGTGTTGAGCTATTTTTATTACTTTTGTTTGATTCGTTCTTTACAAATAGCCAAATGTCTGTATACATTTTAATAAACCTGATTTGCAAGGGGGGTTGAATAATTTGGATTACAATTATAGATAGATAGATAGATAGATAGATAGATAGATAGATAGATAGATAGATAGATAGATAGATAGATAGATAGATAGATAGATAGATAGATAGATAGATGCTGAAAAGTGATTTAATGTTTAATATTTTTGTATTAGGGTCGTGGCTGGCGACAACCATTTTTTCCACTCTGACATCTGTTACTTACACGTTTCATGTGCTAGTATGTTACAGGTATGCTTGCTTAAACAGGTTTTATAAATACAATTCAACACTATAGCAATTTCAGTAATTAAAAAGAAAAACTTTACCTAACAATGTGCCGCATTTATGATTGCAGGAAACATTTAAAGAGGTTGTGGAAGGGGCAAAAAAATTTTCTTCCTGAGAAGTTCCACAAACCAAGTCCCGCAGTCAGCGTGGTAAGTAAAGATTTGTGAAGGGATTCATTGGGTCTCCTCTAAGACTGAGGTTGACAACATCATTAAAAAGACAAACTCAGTGGCATTTAGGTGGCTCATCATAATACCGAATGCTTTTCTCTCTCAGGCTGCTATAACAAGATATTCAGGCTGGCAGATTGCCTTCACTCTGTGGGGTATGTAAAACTCTTTACACTTTGGAGTTATTCAGTGTTATTGAAAAAGTAGTGATTATTGAAAAGTAGTGTTCAGAGAGGTCATTAGCTTCACGGGCATCTGTCCCTTGGCATACTTTGCTATTTTCCTGTTTTTAGTCAGTGTGACTCGAATAAATGGAATAATTTGAAGACATGGTTTGCTGCATTGCTTAAAATGATTTTTTTTTTTCTGCAGGGTTTCTGATAGTTCACTTTGTGCAGTTTCTTTTTGCCTTAATGTTTGTGTATGGAGTTGTTCTACCAATCCAGAAGGGGCAATTTCTCAGCTGGCTTTCTAGTGTTGGCGTCATTCTGTGAGTTCTGACAATTCCACATTATTTTCATAAGCATTATCATTTGCCCATTTTTTGAATTTGCATGACAACATTATAAACTACTTTTCAAAAGTTTGGGGTCAGTAAGTGTGTTAGGAAAATAACATTTCTATTTTAATATATTTATAAAATTTTAAAATATTCCTGTGATGGCAAAGCTGTATTTTCAGCATCATAACTTCAGCCTTCAGTGTCATGATCCTTCAGATCTTATATGCTAATTTGGTGCTTATTATCATAAATGTTGAAAACATTTGTGCTGCTTCTTATGTTTGTGGAATTGAACATTCAAAACAACAGTATTTATTTGAAATAGTTAGAAAAGTATCATTATCTGAATCAATACTTTCATGGATTATAGATTGATTACTTATTTAGATTTTTATTTATTTCTTTTTTATTTATTTTTTTAGGTATTTGTTTAAATATGGTATAGGGGGGTAGGAGTACATAAGTTTTTCTTCTTCCTACTCCTTTTTGCACATGTAAATAGAGGGTTGTTTTTTGTTTTTTGTTTTTTTGTTTGTTTTTGTTTTGTTTCTTTTAATTGATATTCCTTGTTTCATTGATTAATATCTGTATTTTTATTTATTATTTACATGTTCAAAATAAAGATCTCAAATCAAATTATAAATTTACTTTACGGTCAGTTTTGATCAATTCAGTGCATCTTTACGGAAAGCATTAAGAAAAGACTTACTGACCGCAAACTTTTTAACATTAGTGTGTTTGATAGCCAACGCCCTAACATTTTCTATGATAATCTAATAATTATCTATTTAAGATGCTGTTTAAGTAGCATTAAATTGTGTTTTTATGTAATTTCAGGCTCACAATTTTCATAGTTATAGCCTTGGTGGTTGGGCAGATTATTCTGGTCCAAGTGTTTTTCCTGCAGGACAAACTCTCACCTGAAGACAAAGAAAAGCCTCTTGCAATCAACAACAGGTAGGACCATTAAAAAGCAATTTTCATAAAATAAAAAAAAAATAAAAAAATAGAAAAGGCTATAAATATATGACCTTAAACAGTCATGAGTGAAAAATATCATTATAAATATGAAACAAAAGTCTTTTTAAAAGATATTTCTGAAATAATTAATCTCTCTTTTGTTCTTCCACAGAAAAGCGTTCCACTGCTTTAACTACTTTTTCTTCTTCTATAATGTGATTATGGGGTTGAGCAACTGTATTTTGCGCCTTTTAAGCAGCTGCATTGTGGGTACATGGCTGGTGTCGCGCATTGATCGGACCATCATGCAGCGCGGCTATGAGTCCATGGATCCAGGTAAAAATGGCATATGTAGGGCTGTGCAGTGAAAATGTAATTTCCAAATATCATTTTAGTTTTAAAGGGATAGTTCACCCAAAAATTACTCCGTCAACCCTCATGTCATTTCAAACCCGTAAGATTTCCGTTCATCCACAAATGAAGATCTTTTTGATGTAATCTGAGAGATTTCTGTGCCTCTATTGACAGTCAATTAGAATTGGGAGATGGAATATTTCCCTTTACAGGCTCTAAAATGTAAGTAATGTAATCTTAAATATTACTTTTTTTGTGGCAGGATATAGCACATGGATAGGGATGATATTTGCTGATCATTACCACAGCAACCCTGTTGTGGTGTCTTTCTGCCATCTACTGCTTGGGAGAATAGTGGAGAAACGGGGACCCGCAGTGCCCTCTTATGCAACTTTTAGCAATAACACAGGTAATATTAACAGATATCTGAAACCAAAGCACACATTTCTTTAAGTCCAATAAAATAAATTTGCCTGTGTGCTATTTAACAGAATGTTCAGGAGGGGGCAGAGTACGCGTGCGCTGGCTTCTGCTTTACACACTGCTGAGGAACCCTGCACTCATCCTGATGAGGAAGAGAAAAACACTGACACAGAACGACAACCAAGACCCACTCCTCTTGGCCCGAACCATCACCTCACAGGCTCAACAAGGAAATGAATTGGTCAACAACAAAACACCCAAAACAGAACCAACACAGTTAGACATCTGAAAGAACTTTAGCTCTTGAAACTGGTTCCTGGAAACCAGTGTCAGTGTGTCTATCTCTGTGAAGACAGACTGCATGTTTCAAAACTGAAGATTGTGTCTGAAACTTTGAGGTCATCCACTGTATATGCTGTTGCACTACTGACAAAACAGAAGCTTTTGTCTTCGTTTTTGATACAAAGAACCAAAATGATTGATGAATCATCTGCATGTCAATTTTTTTGACCAATAAAATGTTTTCTAGAATGAGAACGTTCCCGTTAATTTGCAACTTTGAACTCGTCAAAGTAATTAAAACTAAATAAATTTCATCAGCGAACTGGACTGAGAAAATGCGAATCCGGTTGTATGTTCAGGGTTAATGCTTTTTATGAGCTTCTGTAACAAATTTTTATGTTGGATTTGTTCAGTGGTATTGGTCAGTATGTTTGTAATAAAAATATGAAATATTTCTTTTGGTGAGTTAATTTAATGGTGTCACAAAAGCCTATATATTATATAAAATACTTTTACTTTCTGGTAAGTTTTGAAAGTCTAAGCCCATGAATATACTATAATATTTACTATAATAAGAACTCACTTATTTTAATAATATTTTCTGAAGCTTAAGCTTTTTCTTCATTGATTCCTGTTTAGTTAGTCAGATGCTGGTGTGTGACAACATGACTGTCATCACCCAATTTTATTTATTATTATATAGCTTTAGTTTTTGCCTTCAGCACCTTTACAGAGCAAGATTACCAATTTTAATAAGTGATTAAATAAATGCTGTAGAATAATTGTCTACTCTTTATATTTCCTAGGCCTAAAAGGATGCCTGGCTGGCCCTTCTAGTCAGGGATGTTGGGGTTTATTCATATTTATTTATTTGTTGAGTAAATCATAGAATTAGTAAATAACGTACTTGGATTCAGCTGGATTATTTTATTTTATTATTTTTTTGGCTTTCTAAAATTTGACTTCACGCCGTTTTCAGATGACGTATGACGTATTCCGGAGTGATCCCAAATGCACGTGTCGTGCGTGTGTGCTCTGCTCGCGGTTTTCAACTGCTAATTTAGTGTGAAGAGAAAAAGCAATCAGGTGAGTTTAATTTACAGTTCTTCCCTTAATAATGTTTTGATGATATTTTTATGATTTGGGAATAAGAAGTTTCTTTACGAGTTTAAACAAACGGAATAATAAAGTTAGCTAACGTTAGTCAATTAACGTTACGGTCGGATGAAAGTTAGCTTCCTCTCTTCGCGCCTGTTTTTTTGATATTTGAGTTAATTCTAATGTTTACGCAAGTTTAAGGTTATCTTGGCTGATAAAGTTACCTACTACCAAAATTAATTAGTCTTTAAAATATAAAATTTTATGTTTGTAATATTAATATAACGTTACGACATTCAAACAACCACAAACCATTAACTTGACGTTACTTTTGACATGGAAATGATTTCAGTCTAAGGGATCGATGACAAATAAGTTTATAAGAGTAACTTATAAGCTGACAATCTTTTAAACTGTTTAAACGTGATACGTTTATGTAGTCTAAGTGTAATATATGTATTTTTAATGTGGGGAAAAAAACATGTAACTTATAACGTTAACGTTACCTTTTTAAACAATAAAATAAAATGAGTGCACAACACTTAACGTTAATTTTTTTTATTAAAGTTTAATTTTTATTAACAACTAACGTTTCTTTTTTTTTTTGCTTAAAAAAAAATAAAAACGGGTTTTCTTGGGGTTAATAAATTTAACCCTAACTTTTTATTTTAATGTTTGCCATTGTTCTGTTATACAGCTTGATTTTGATGGGTCGCTCTATTGTAATGCATATTCAAAGCATTCCTTAATTACCACAGACATAACTAACTATAAACCTTAAAAGCATATTAGTCTCACCTAAAGATGCCCACCTAGACAGTATTTTTAACTCGTATGACTCTGAATGTGCCTGTGATGCTCACATCAATTCTTTCTAGATTGGCATCTCATTAGGTTACAAAAATGCTGTCTGTAGTCATTGTGTCTTCAGTTGATTGTCTTTGTGTTTGAGTGCAGGATGAGTGATGTGGAGTTGGTGAAAAAGATGCTGCGAGCTGTTCTTCAGAGCAGTAAGCATGGTGTGGCCATGGCCCGTCTTCCAGGAGATTACCGGGCTCTGACAGGAGAGATGATTCCTTACCGGCAGTTTGGCCATTCCAATCTCGAGAGCTTTCTGCGCAGCATTCCCGGTGTGGTGCGGCTTGAGCGCTCCAGTGCTGGAGAGGTGATGCGTTCACTTGATCTGTTAATAGATCACTTGTATTTTGATCACAAATGCTGTGCATAGACTCCAATCTATGTGAAAACAAAAGCATTAATGAGGATTTACATAAATGTTTAAGTAGGGCCATGGTGAACCAATTTCAGATTTTGTGAATCAGCAATTAGATTTTTCCTCTAACTGGGAATTTGTGTGGTTTTGAGAGAAATGCCAAAAAAAAACTAAACACTTGTGATAAAGATAATGTTCAGTTGTTGATTAATCTATGTACCATCATGCCAGAACCAAACTATAATGTGACAAACTTTATGTGTATGTTTGTAGGTCATGTGTTTTGCTGGTGTGTGTGAGGAGACGGCACACATCGCACAGCTGGTCGCCCGGCAGAAGAATGTGAAGAAGTCTGGCTGCTCTAAATTACTGAACTTCCAAATGAGAGCAAAGTCTTCCTCTTTGTTTTCATATAACGGTAACACACATGCACAGAAAAACAAAGGGCCCCAGTCATAAATACTGTTTGGCTAATGTGATGTAATTTTTGTGGTTAATTTCAATCAAGTTTTGAATTTCATAATGATTTTCTAATCACTCCTTTTTTTAGCTTGTACTATTCTAAGGCGATGTGATGGTGAGTTTACACTGGACGCAAATAGCGCGTCAGGCGCGAATGATTTCAATGTTAAGTCAATGCAAAGACGCGTTACGCACGTAAAAAATTCCTGCGGCGCGAATGAGGCATACATCGCGGCGCGGTAGATGCAAATACGCCTCATCCGCGCGTCAATTTCGTGCGAATGGAGGCGTCATCCAGGCGCAGCTCTTTGGCCGAGCAAATTGTGAAACTCGCCAAACGGTTCGCCTCCGAAGGGTCCGGTTGACACAAAAACGGCGACGATGATCCCCACGCTGCTGTTTTGCTCTCCAGAGCAAATACAGAGCGGTGACTCGAGTCTCGATGAATGCTCGGTCGATATAAAAAAAATGGCCGCCAACAGATTTCGATTCTGACACGTGTAAAAACAAAAATTTGAAGCGAAATTTACGTGTGTCAGAATCGAAATCCGTTGGCGGCCATTTTTTTTAATGTCAGTTTTACTCTTGACGCGCGAATTAACACAAAGTGGTCAAGCGTCAAACTAGACACGGTAGACGCGAATTTGACATGCTATTCGCGTCCGGTGTGAACGCACAGTTAGTTGAACTTTGTATTGCAAGCACTTCTCGTGTTATTTTCTCCTCAAAATGAATCACTTGTCTAAGTTCTCATTTCTAAGTTGCTTTGGAGAAAAGAATCTGCTAAATTAATAAATGTAAATATAATGTTTGTATTATTTTGCTATTCCAGGGTGTCCGCGGGGTTTTAAAAAGTATTAAAAAGTGATAAATCAAAATTGTCAAATTTAAGGCCATTAAAAGTGTTAAATGTAGTCTAAGAGGTATTATTTTTTTAAAATTAGGTATTATTTTTTTTCAGACTATCAGGTGTCCTATTTTGTGTTTGCGTTAGTCCCTATAAATATGGGCTTTAGCTTATCTGGGCACAATCAAAGATCTTTTATCTCTGTCTTTGTTTGATGCTGACGTCATATTCAGTGGCTGGACGATATGACGATATATAGAGGCTGTATAACCCTGATATAATTGATCACTCGGATTTAGACCTACCTATATTGTATTTATAAAGCGTTCACAGGCAAATTTGCTTTAGCCTATGTAGATCTATATATTGCTTTTATTTCCCTTTTATTGAAATCAGGCAAACATAAATGTCAGGCGACACGATTGCTGGCTGCATGTCAATATCCATGGATCACTGGATCTTTAGTAAGTTGTTAGGAGTCCAACTATATTGAGTCCAACATTTAGTTTAAATTGATCAAATTAATGACATTGAAAATCTAGTTTGTGTGCCCACGTCCCAATAGAGAGCGTATTTAAAGGGTTTAATGCTGTGCATTTGCCCACTGACCTTGTCTGTATGTGTGCAGACTGTATCTGTGCCAGTTGGTCACCGTTGCACACTAATGCCACAGACTGTTTTGCATCCTGTAATCTGTCATTTAGCCCTTCAAGGTATGTGTTTGTTTATTGATGTGGTTTAACTGTTTGGTCTTTTGCAGCCAAACCTCGCTTGTCGCTGCGGCAACCGGGCCACATGACTCATCCCGCTCGAGGCACTAGTTTTTACCCTAACCAGCGGCAACTTTACAGTAGTGACGTCCCCTCTTCCCGGGTTCCTTCCCGTCAACCAAACAGGAAATCACCAGGGTGAGTGATGCAAGTCAAAACACTTAGTGAGCAGCACTAATACATTCTGAAAATATTCATCAAAGCACTTATGTGATTTTAGGTTAGGGGGAAGTACATTTGTACCCAGCAGGGTCAATACAGAAATAAAGACTTCACCTCATAAGACCAGTGGGACACCAGGTAAACCTCACATTTTGCCCTATTAATAATATTTGTATTTTCTTCATGACAGTGGCATAGTTTATGTTGGCTCAGATACAGTGTTTTATTAAAACAGAACGGAATCCTGAAGCTAGAGCTGCATAATTCTGGATAAATCTAGAAATTAAAACAAAACGGAATCCTGAAGCTAGAGCTGCATAATTCTGGATAAATCTAGAATCACAATATCATTTTTTCTAGAATAGATTCTCCCATGATTCTGAATATAAAACTAAACAAAATAATGTGATTTACTAGAGGTTCTGACAAAATGTTAATTCCTGCTGTCATTTTAATTTTTTTTTATTAATTAATGATTCAAATGATTCACTCATAAATACTTCACCCTATTTTTCTAAACTAACACAGGTATTCTGAACTAATCTCTTGAATGATTCAATCACAAATAAATTGAAGTCACTTGTCGCCACCCTTCTGGTTTAGTCAGAATGAATCTGAACACAGTGTTTACATAAACAATAAATAAAGTAATCGGGTTGATGTGCGGGTTTATATGTCACAAGCTTCAAATCACACTGCACGAATATGCCACTGTTTGTGCATAACCATTCTCCTCTATTGGTTTTTTATTAGTTTTAAACAGAAAACGTAATATTTATCTGTCTCTGGTCATGGTTTGGAGATGATAACCATATGAACCATTTTGCCTTGCTGCTTATATTTATCACGCAGTAAAACCCACCGCCCAAAAGACGCCGCGTTGTTTGTGGATGAGAGTCTGAAACGAGGACTGGTGGGACGTTGTCCTGCTTCACTTCATGGCCGCTGCGTGAAAAGAGAATTTTAGAATAAGGGACACTCATTTAGATGACACTTTATTCAACAGGAAGAACAGCTCGTTCAGTGCATCATACATCATTACGCTATTTCAATCTCATTGCACATGCGAATCCTTTCAGTTTAGGTTTTCAATCCGATCAAGTGTTTACATGTTCTCTCGATCAGATTGCAAAAGGAATAAACCACCCCTTTCAATCCGATCGAAATTCCAATCGGATGGTCGATTAAAGGGTGAGTTCACCCCAAAATGAAAATTCTGTCATTAATTACTCACCCTCATGGCGATGCACGGATGGAGCTGTTCTTCCTGTTGAATATGTCATCTAAATGAGTGTTTAAAACAAATAAAGAACCAATAGAGGAATAGTTTGTGCAGTGTGCGCATGTCAAAAAATCAATTACGATTTGAAGCTTGTGACATATAAACACACACATCAACCTGATTACTTTATTTATCGTTCATCTAAACGCCGCGTTCGGATTCATCAATCGCATTGATTTTATTCTGATTGAACTAGAAGGTGTCCATGTAAACGTAGATACTGCAGCACTGTTATCTTCAGGGTATGCCAAGTAATTCAGTTTTATATTCTCTGTTTTTGATATACTCAATTATTTTAAGTGTGACGTTTGTTTCTGTGTTGCAATCTTCAGCTCAGCAAAAGCCTGTAAACTGTGCTGATGTTGCTGTGGTTCAGGATCGAATCAAACAGATTTTGCAGAAGTACTGCAGTGGAGTCTGGCTGTCCAAAATCCCTCAGCTATATAAGAACATGTTCCAGGAAGAGCTCCACATGCACAAAGAAGTGGAGACGTGGACGCACATCTGCACTGTGAGAGAACTAAAAAAAAAACACAAACACATGCTGACTACTAAAATCACCCTGTACCTTCCTGTCTAACTACATGACTTCAATAAGTTTGTCAATATGTCATGCATTAAGTCAGGGGTTACTCTTTCGCCGTAAATCGATGCGTATACGGCATTCTGTTGGAAACCATTTATTTTAGTATATAAAGTTTTAAATATGCATATTTTTCTTATAAAAATGCATCACTTCACTTCAGAAGGCCTTTATTTACCCCTCTGAGCCATGTGGAGAACTTTTATCATGGATGGATCCACTTTTTGGGCTTCATAATCTCATCCTCCATTCACTGCCATTATAAAGCTGGGAAGAGTCCGGACATTTATTTTTTATATAACTCTGAAAGTCATATACATATAGGACGTCATATACATCTAGGATGGCTTGACAGTGAGTAAATAATTGGGATATTTTAATTTTCTTAAATCAGAGCAGAAAGCCTTAAATTCATAAAGTCATGGCATTGCATGCACTGCACTACAAATGAATGTCTTCCACATTTTTTTTGTACTGTTTTCCAATACATTTATTTAAACATTTTTGATATATTTACTTGACATGTAAAATATAGTTTTAAAAAATCGAACAAAATTGAGTTCGATTAAAACAAATGTCAACGAGTTTTATGAAAACTTCCTTTCGAATTAAGTCAATTTGTACTTGTTTTAATTAAATACTCACTTAATTTTGATCGATTTCTAGGAAAACAAGACTTTTTACTTTGTCATTTTGCATCCTAAGTAAATGTATCTTGAATTAAGAAACTGCACTAGAAAATAAGGGAAAAAATACTTTGATATACTTGACATTATGATCAGAGAGTACAGCAGGAGTTATTTTCTTATTCTACTGGTTGGGAGTGATTCAAGAGACTTTTTATTTGAAAAATGAATTAAAAAGTAATGGATATATTTTGAAAGTTGTATTTTCAAACTTGAAGTGTTGCTAATACTCATTGTTTCTCCCTATGGACATTTACATTTAGAGAACACATTGACATATTTCCTCCAATTTATTTCTTAAATATTCTTTAGTTTTTCTTATTAAATTATTAATTTTCTTACTGATTAAAATTACCCGCATTAAACCTGCAGAAACCCTGCTGGGAACTAACTAAACTAACTTTGACATTTTAATTTGTTTTATTAAAAATTACTAAAGGAATAAAATTTCCTATAGAAACAGTCAGACGTGTGCTTCCACTCTGCATTAGCTTGACTAGCCTATTTTTGTGAAGCTTCACTTCACTGCATTTTGGGGGTGGAGCAATGAAGGGAGGGTGTGTTTGTTTTGGGTTGGTTTCAAATAACAACACTGTTTTCAGAAATCCCTTACTGAACCTTAATTGTAATAAGATCGTTATATGATAAATTATAATTTTCTTTTCTTTCTCTCTGCTGTCCTTTAGGTTGAAAAGCCAGGCAGTAATAACATAGTGGACCGTCTGGTGTACCCTGTCCTGGATCCTGCCCCAAAACCAAGCACTGTGCCTGCTGTAGCTCCATGCAAACAGTCTCCTAACACTGCATTTACGAAAAAGTCAACACCTGCCCAGCAAACTACCCGCAACCTTAGAACTCTTGCCATTAACATACCTTCTTCAACCCCGAAATCCCAAGCACCCTTGAGCCCAACATCGCCCAACTCCACCATGCTGGATTTATCTCTCCCTGAAACACCCAAAGCTCACTCCAACTCGCTCATCACCCCTCCCTCCACTCCACCCTCTCAAAAGCTTCCGATCCCAGCGATCAAGCAGAAGCTGCGGCAGCTGCTCAATAAATACAGCAATGGCCTGTGGGCTCATGCACTTCCACAACTTTTCCAGGAGGCCTTTGGGTAGGATGCCATGCTGATTACTGTATATTTGTAGAGAGCTTACTTTTTCCAGTATGCAATGGCCATTTTGAACAGAAGTATGCTAACGCATAAAATATGAAGAAATTTGAATATTAAATCTTGGCCAAATAACATATATAAAGCACCAATGTAGCAAAATGTAGTATACACACTAGCATTCAAAACTTTAAGTTTAATTTGTTTTTGTTTGTTTTTTAAGAAGTCACTTATGCTTACAAAGTCTGCATTTGATTGAGAAAAAAAACAGTAATACGGTAAAATGTGAATTTATAATAACTATGTTTTTTATTTTAAAGTTTTATTTATTTCTGTGATGGCAAAGCTGAATTTTCAGTATCATAACTTCAGTCTTCAGTGTCACATGCTCCTTCAAAAATCATTCTAATATGCTGATTTTCTGCTCAAGACATTTCTTACTAGCAATTTTGAAAACATACGTTCTGCTTAATATTTTTTGTGGAAACACATTTCATAGGATTGGCCTGAATTATTTTAATGGTAAAGAACAGCATTTATTTGCAATAGAAATCTTTTGTAATATTATAAATGTCTTTACTGGCACTTTTGATAATTGTTTTAATGAGATATATGAGAGAGTAGCACAGTGAATTTCCAGGTACCGTGACTTAAAAAAAAAAATCTGCTTGTCTCTCAGGTGCGAGTTTCCAGAGTACGTGTTGGAGGATCTGTCTTTGTTGGCAGATACATGTATGGTTGAGTACCCCATGCCGGACAATCGAAAGAGAGCCATACTGTACGCACTACCATGCCAGGTGCAGACAGAGCCCCGTCCTCGCCCACCACCACTGTATATTCACTGTGAAAGCAACCCACATGTGCCTCCTCTGGTTATCCCAGCGGGAGAGTATCACTCTGTTTTGGGGATGGATGTCAGCAGCACCAACAACGTTGTTCTCCGGTAACGCTAAAAAGTACTTGATACAAGATGAATTTCTAGTTCTTTTATTTTCATTATTTTAGATTGTGGATTCACGATGCTGTCTTATTTTTCAGGTTTTTTGGTGAAGGCCACTCTAAAGCTCTGGAGGTGATGGAGGAGTCCATGCTTAAATTCTATAATACAGTTGGCGCTGGACTTCGTCTTCTCTCCCCGAAAGTTGGACAACTGGTGGCAGTTGCTATGGGGGAAGATGCAGTAATAAGAGCTCAGGTTCACCAGGTTACAGAGGACAATGTGAAGGTACCAGACACTTCTGTATCCACTTCATTGACAACTTAAGAGCATATACGGCTATTTGTAACTTGAATGTGTGAGGCTTCTTTAACATCTGCTTCTAGTTATTTTAGCAGTCGACCTGTGCATCTCTAACTTCATCTTTCCTTTTTGTAGGTGTATTATGTGGATCATGGGTTCTTTGAGGTGGTCAGCAGGAAGAAGATATTCCAGCTGAGGGATCAATTCCTGACTCTTCCTTTTCAGGGGATGATATGTCAACTTGCAGGTATCATTAATCAGAAGCCTTTGTGTATGTGTTAGAGAGTTATGGGATGTAATTCCTTTTTTGTGTTCACATTCATTTGCTTGTTAGGTCTGGAGCAATTCAGTACAGATGCGGTAGTTAAGAAAACTCTGGAATCGTTAACTGTTGGTCATACGCTAATGGCTGAGATTCTGGAGCGAGGGGACACACCGCTTATATTGCTTTATGACACTTCTCATAACGATGAAGTCAATGTGACCGCTGAATGCTTGAAAGCCCTGCAGGATAAGTCCATGGAGAATCCTCTACAGGTCAATTATAAATAAAATCACAATTATTAAATTGCATTTAAAAAAAAAAACTAAATGAAGGAATAATAATTAAGTGTTTTTCTGCCTCTTGTCTCTTCAGGTGAACAGCGTGTACACAAACGTGTGTGTGACAAATGTGTGCTCTGATGGCAGTATTTACTGTCAGTTGCCTTCTCGGGGCCAGGCCAAACTCAAAGACATCATGGACAAGATTGAGGCACATTTCATCTCTCAGGTAAAATAATTACCTTCAGTGTCTTTGATTTTTAGGCTTCTGTTAGCTTTATATGATCATAGGAGCATTACATGTCTCTTATGTGTTTCTAAGTTAACATGGGAGCTGTTGGTGTCCAAACCATTCTGCGGGAAAGTGTGTCTAGCTAAATACAAGAGCAAATGGGCGAGAGCAGAGGTGAGAACTTTTTCCTTTCATCACTCATGTCATGTTCTAGCTCTGGAGTTGACTCTCCTCAGGGTTGGTAATTGAAAATTGATTCCAATTCTGGAAATGGATAATTAAAGGTCAGGTATCGATTCCTGTGTTTGCTTTTTTAATGTGATTTCAAACCATTTTCAAGCGCAAGAAGATGCGTTTTCTGTTTTCTTTGTTCACACATCCAAAGCGTGCACACAGCGGGACTCCTACTGATTTAAGTTACGCTTATGCTTGAATGCACATACACAAAAAATTGTCAATCTCTTTGTAAACGCAGTCAGTTCAGTCTTATTTGAACGAAAACTTATTAGAAAGAAAAACTTGTGTAACAAACAACAGTATATTGGACAAATCATAGAATCAAAAGAAAAATCACTCATCTTGACTGAATAACTTTTGTAACAAATCAAAATTATTTATAATTGTATTTGTTTGTACTATTGTTCATTGTTTTTGTTCTTATAGTATTACTGTTCACTTTTCTTGCATGGATTCTGCATGGAAATCATCTGCAACAAAATGTTTTGCCAAAAGACATAAATATGTTAGATCTTAGTGTTTGATTAAATTGTTTTTCACTTTACTGGAATCTATAAGAATCTGAATTGATGAAAAATATTGAAATTGATAAAATCAAATGATGCCAGAACAACTCTACTCGCACATATAAATTGGCAATGCATGCTGCTCCACTCAAACCTCATCTTTGTATTTTCTGGGAGTTTGGTTTGCATTTGAGTGCACGCGTGGCACTAATTTCACTAGATTTGTAATGTGAAGCGTTTGTGAACCTGTTGACGACAAAGGAGAAAGTTTATGGATTTATAAGTTTAGCTTTAACTTTTGAAAATGAAGAAATAGATGTAAATACTTAAGATTTATAATCACTCTTTCCAAATAGAGCTATTCAAGTCATTAAGTAAAAATTCCTGAGTTTTTATATCGCTATATGTTTTAGAAAAACTAAATATCGCAATATCCGTTTTTTTTTTTTTCTTTTCCCCAGTATTGTGCACCCCTTGTGAAAATTAAATTAGTTTAATTGGTTATATGAATGTGCGTTTAGATCGTTACACTTCATGGCAGTCAAGTGTTGGACATCCAGTTTTTGGATCTGGGACTTCCTGCTTCTCTGGAGGTCAGCGAGCTCAGGGAGATCCCACCAATCTACCTCAGAGAGCTCCTCACCATACCACCTCAGGTACTCAAATCTGTTATTTTTTTCCCCATTCATGCTCATCAATTGGTACAACTGTTGAGGCCGTTGTCCCATTTAAGTCATGAGTCAAGCTGTGAGGTTTTTGGGTTTTTTTTCCTTGTTTTTGAATAATAAAATGACTAATTTAGCACGTAGGAAGTGCTGTAATTGCATTACTCTGCTTTATGAATGAAAGTAATGGTTATATATTTCTGCCCCTGTAGGCTATAAAGTGCCTCCTGGAGGCTCTGAATGCAGACGGGGATGTTTGGCCTCCTGAAGCCGTTCTGTGGTTGAGAGAGACAGTCCACAACAAAGTCCCCAGTTGCATGAAGGTCTTGCACATTCATTCATTGTTTTTTTTAATTATTGATTAGCGATGCAAAATATATTTAAATCGCATTAGTGCAATTATCACATAGCAAAATTTACTTGGTCATCTAGAGGAAGTTACTGTATTTTCATGTTGCAGAAAAACAAAATATTGCAATGTCTATTTATTGGCATGTTCGTTGTGTGTTTAGATAGTCAAGCTTGATGAGACCAGGACTGTGCACGTCTACCTCTTCAGTGGAAATGGAGCTCATGACCTTCAGAGCAGCATTAACCGCCAGCTAGCCTCTTGTCCATTCTGGCAACATGATGCCTACTTCAGCAAGATCGCCAGGGTTTCCGAACCTATCGTGCCAGAGGCAGGGGACAGCCTCAATACAACTCGCACGCAGTCAAAGGCCCTCACATTGCCCCCTCAGATGGACTTACCACTGGTCGGGCAAAACATGGATGTGTTTGTGTCGGTTGCATGTCACCCTGGGCACTTTGTGCTGCAGCCGTGGCAGGAACTGTACAAGCTAGTAGTCCTGATGGGAGAGATGATCCTGTACTACAACAAACAGGAAGTAACCCAAATCAACCTCCAGAAAAATCACGTCTACGCTGCCAAGATCGACAACAAGTAAGATCTGAATGGCACCTCTGTTTGTAATTCCTCACCTAAATAACACAACTAAATAGTTTACTGTCTTTTTCTTTCTTTCACTCTGTAGTTGGCATCGTGTTTTGGTAAAGAGCGTCCTGACCAATGGCTTAGTGTCTGTGTATGAACTGGATTATGGGAAATACGAGTTGATCAACTATTCCCAGTTCCAACCACTCATCGATGAGTTCAGGCAGCTGCCATTCCAGGGCATTTTTGCTCAGCTGGCTGGTAAGAGAGAAGCTGGAGCTAAACAAAATTATATCTTTATTATTTTTCAGACTTAATAATATTTAATAAACGCATTGTGTTTGCTCTGAAATGGCCTTAACAAAGAAATAAAAATGTTAAAATCATCACAATAATGATGTCAGTTTTTATGTTTTATGTTATTAATAAAATAGAAAATATATTGTAAGTATCTGATGCATCACCCAGCCCTATTACAAGTTAACTTAAAACTAATGCATGTCTGTTAAAGCTTCTGATTTACATGCAAAATACTTGTTTTCAGGTGTCAAGCAAGGGGTCTGGTGTGAGGAAGCTTCCATGGTGTTCCGGAACCATGTTGAGAAAAAGCCGTTGGTGGCCCAGATTGAGTCGATTGAGGAGGGGGAGTGGCCCTGGGAGCGCAAAATCTCTGTCTACCTGGTGGACACCACACAAGAGGACAATGACATCTGGATCCACAACATTATGGTGGAGTTTTCAGATGAGATCAGCAGTGCTGCTTGAGACTGTTACAACTACCCTTTCCCAGAAACATGCTGAAAACTTGCGCCTAAAAAAAATCTGGATCTAGAATTCAAAAGCATTGACTCCATGTATGTTTGGTCAGCTCATTTTATTTACACGTTCCCGAATAGTTTTAGTTATCGTTCCGAGTGCCATGGGAAAGGGATATCTTTCTTCCTGTTTTTGCTGTTGTGATAAATAATAATATTATACCATTGCCAAATTAACTCGTTGTGACCTGAACCGCTTCCATTTACTGTGTCTTTACCATAGGGCCATTTGTCTTAGGAGTATTTTGATTTATTTATGTTGGTTTTGCGTGAGACACTACTGCTTTGTATTGTTTACTCTTGATTTTGCACTTTGATTTGTTTGCTGTGGTCTTATTGTGTGTTTTCTGAAAGGAAAATGGCCTATTGTTAAAGAACATTTGTACTTAGGTTCTCATGTTTGTTTAATTAGTTAATATTTGGTTCGAACCATTAAACCAGAAGACAACAACCCGATACACTTGTGTGACTCATTTGTCTCTGCAGCTTGATTGGTGGGCTGTGTGAATGGCGTCAGTGATTGGCAGGTCTACGCGGTGGGCGGGGCGAATATCTGCACTACGGGTTTGTGGAAACTTAAATCGCCACCGACTACTGGACTTTGTTGAAAGAAGGCTCGAGCAGTGACTACTTTTTAATATTTAGGCTTTTTAGGCCGTGTCAAGCGTTGTTCTTCTATGAACCTTGGATTTGAGAAATCATTTCTTGAGGCTGCAGCACATTTGTGTGAAATAGCGGCTCCGAAAAGAAACCATATCTGGTCAAAGTATTCAGCTGTCACATGCGCTATATATAGTGTGGGATAAGCGCTGTCTGAAGTAAGTGAGAATGATAGAGACTCCGGCACTAACGCTTTGTTTTCATCATTGCATAGAGCCATGAATCATACAAATACGCATATTAACAGGACAGATGAAGCTCGGAGAAAATTTGATTAATAATGTAGTTTACGCTTTAAAATGTATTTTGTATTGTTTTAATGTCAGAAGTTACGTATGTATCTGAAGCAACACAGCAATTCAGACTTCATTAATTGTAGTTTTAATAACTGAAGTGGAAAAGCAATTTGTTTGAGGAGCTGTCTGGAAATGTGTACATAATAACTAGTTTATTGATTTCTCAGGCAGTATGTTAATAATAAATTTGCATTATATAGTGTAATGGAGTTTGCTGGTCAGTGTCCTTGTCTATTGGATTTACCAAGGACAATGGAGATGGTCCAAACAGCAGAGGCAGCCTTCAGTTTGACTAGTTTTCTTCTTATTAGATATATTATAAATGACTTAATGTAGGCCTATCTGTTGTTTAAGATCATAATGTACATTTTTTTTAATAAAAATTGTCATGCATTTAAAAAAAGCAAGGATAAGTTAAACATTTTGCACAGAGACATTCAAATGTTCAAGTTTTAAAAAGCAGAGCAGACTGTCCAAAGTTAAGACAAAATATTTGTGCTTTTTCTGATTGTCCAATGTTAGCAGCGTGTCCCCAGGATGAAGTACATCTGTGCTCTCCATATGATTTGAAATTGTTGAATTTGCTCAGCTTATTTCCATAATATTTCAGATTTGGGTCTGAATGTACTGTTGACAATCATAAACTTTGAGTTTAGAATATGCCTAATAATGGATATGTCTCTTATCTTGTCTTCACCAAGGTCCTGTGATTGGGGGGCTCAACTGTTCCTGCCTATCTTTTCTTCTGTCCTCTTCCTCCCTTTTATCTTATTCATCATGTTCCGTAAAGAGATGGAGAAGTACAGGGATGTGGATGAGGATGAGCTCTTGCAGAAGCTCAGTGAAGAGGAGCTCAGGAGACTTGAGGATGAACTCGAAGAGCTTGATCCTGATGTAAGTGCATTTAAAATAAGGTGACATTCGTATTCAGCATCTCACATTCGACCTTAAAAACTGCACGAATTCACACACAATTCATAAATGTGCTCGCACAGTTCAGTTATCTCTGAATACTTAGCATTATAAAAGGTTGATATCATGTTTTTATTTTATAACAAATCCTCTCTCCTGTAATTTTTGTATGTGTACTTTTAAGCTGGCACTGAAAACTATGACTGTTTTTAAAGGAGTGTTTTGTTGTGGCATTTGTTAGATTGGGCTGTTGTTTTATAATTTGGTTTGATTGGACTACGCTGTTTTACATATAATGGTGTTTGTTTGACAGGCCTGTTGTTTTCTGGTTTGTTTGTCTGAACTATTTGTCTTGAATGTGTTGTTTACTAGAGGTGATTGTTTGTCTGGACTTTATTTTGGGTTTTTTTTCCCCCTTTTATTGTATAAGGTGGTTTGTTTGACTGTTTGTTTGACTGTGTTGTTTCCTAGTATTATTTGTGTGTGTGTGTGTGTGTGTGTGTGTGTGTGTGTGTGTGTGTGTGTGTACATGATGGTGAGTGTGATGGTATATGTTTGACTGGACTGTGTTGTATCCCATTTTGTTTGTTTGGTGTTGACGATTGTTTTTCAGTGCCATTTTTTGTTTAACCCTCAAACCGTATTCACATTATAGCCCTTAATCCTGTAATTGTGGACAAATGTGGGCACAGAGGACGCAGGTGTGATCCTAATTTTTTATTTATTATAAATGTTATATCACTGTCTTTGATAAAGTTTTGTCTATCCATATATAGTGTTTTTTTTATTTTGGGGGGATTTTTGAATTTATTTACTTCAAAAAGTGCCATATTTTTTATGTAAATTATTCTTATTTTTATGTTTTTTTTTGTTTTTTTTTTTAACTACATTAAAATATCATTCCAATAAGTTCTTGGAGCTAAAACCTAAAGATGAAGTGACTTTGCTGTCACCTGGTGTCTTATTTTGGCTTATTTTACTATGCTCTAAATTACAGTTTTTCCCATTCATTTCTATGGGTGCCCATTTTTGACCCAAATACAAGATTAGAAGTTTTTTTTCACTCACTTAACATTGTAGAATTGAGTCAAAAAAATGTGTGTGTGTTCAGGAGGCAAACTTAGGAAAAGTAGCCAAGTCTTGCACCTCTCAGATCAAGCGAAGTATTTTTTTTTTAAATTATTTTGCCCACATTTGTCCAGAATACGGTTTTAGGGTTAAGCAGCAAACTTTAGTTTTGTGTTTTTGTTTGACTGGCCTGTGTTTTATCATGTTTGTTTGGCTAGACTTTTCTATTATGCATAATGTGTTTGTTTGAGTGCACTGTGTTGCTACCTAGTCTGGTATGTTTGTCTGGACTTTATTATTTCTTAGGGGTTTTTGTTCAACTTGTTTGTTTGTGTAATGGTGTTTGTTTGACTGGACTGTGTTGTAGCCCATTATGTTTTGTTTGGTGTTGGACATTGTTGTTTCAATGCCATTTTTGTTTGAGAAGCCCACTTTATTTATTTATTTATTTTTTTGTTTGTCTCGACTTTAATGTTTCTGAGTTTGTTTTGTTTTTTTCAGTTTGACAGGACTGTGTTGTTTTACAGTGGTTGGAGTGTGCAGAGTTGTATTGCACTAGCGTTTTTTTAGGGAATCCACTGTCGTCGTAAGGCTGTGGTTTTCTCTGTTGATAGTGTTCTTTTTCTAACTCAGACTACAGTTTTTTTATTTGCTCTTCAGGAATCTGGTTTCACTCCAGCATCTAAGCACTTCTTGACAGATTTAGAGACAGGCGTAGGATAAATGTCCAGCAACAGAGAAGAGGCAAAAGAGAATTTCTTCTCCTTTACTGAGCCAGAGGTGCAGAAGTTTACCATAAATACTGGTGCTGGAACAAAATTTAATCTGCTCAAATGTAACAAAAATAAACATTCTCCACCAAAGTCGAGCCTTTTCCCGAAACACTAAATTGTGCTGTAAATTTAGCCGTGGAAATCTCTACTTTAATGATTTTAAATGTCACTTTAGAATTAATTAGTCTCCATTTGCTCAATTTTATCTGCACTAGAAATAAACAATACTTAGGTGCCGTATAAAGTTCTGTTCTCTCTGAGTTCTCTTTGAAATGCTGTGTTCTGGATTCTGTCATCACATTTAACATGCGCATACGTTGACATTCCCCCACCCCCTTTATCTCTGCAGCCCTTTTTTGTGGATGTGGGCTGATAGGCCCTGACTTAAAAGAATGTTATTATTGCTTACTGTTTCAGGCGCTGATGGAGTTTGGCTTTTCAGTGTGTGGGCAGAAAGTTAGATAACCTGGGTTAGGTACACACTTCGTAAATCTAATAAAACCTGTATCAAATAGTTGCTAAAGATGGAAATTGATGGAAACTGGCTCCTTTGACTGTACTTTGGTGATGTTATTAGAATCCATCACATTTTAAGACATGGCAAATTCTTTTATTAGTGGTGCAAGGCCACTATTGTTATTGTTACTTAAACTATTCCTCCCGGACCATTTGACATCGTTTTGAATTGACACCCAAATCGATGATGTCAAATCTTAAACTACTCCACCCACACCGTTTGACATTTTCGATTTGACACCCATGAATGAGGTGTCAAATCGACCGGTTTATTAAGGAGAGGTGTGCTGTGACTTTTATAAGTGATCGGGTGTACGATGTTCGTCGAGCGGGCGATTAAATCGGCCGAAAAAATTCCGTAACATTAACATTGTTAATGACTTAACATTAGCACAAAATTTGTAAGATCATGTCTTTGGATCAGAAGGACAGAGAGACTTGGTGTTGGGCTCTTTTGACTCAGCCTATGAAGTAGCCAATAAGTAGGGACACAACTTTATAGCCTGTAGCAACCAGTTACATGACCCTAGTAACCAACATTAACAAGCAAAATCTCAGCACCAGAACACTGTAGAAACACAGATTTGGACTTTTTTGACCCAGACCGTCAAACAATCTTTAAATATCAACCCATAAACTGTATAAGCAAACACTAGTAACTATAAAGAGTACCCTAGAAACCGTACAAACACATGAATAACCTATATCTCAGCAATAGAACATCGGATAGACATGAAGGTGGGCTCGTTTGTTTCAGTTGGGAAAATCAGTTTGTAAATATCACCATGGTAACTGTGTAACCGCACCCTAGCAACCGAGTGCCGAGTTTTGCCACTGCAAGCACTCACATTTTCTTCAGGAAATTTTGTGTGCTTTTTATGAAAGTTTGATGACAAAACTAATGTTTTATGAATTGTTTTCAGAACGCACTACTGCCAGCAGGATATAGACAGAGGGATCAGACTAAAAAATCTCCAACCGGAACGTTCCAGAGAGATGATCTTCTAGCTCACCTGGAGAAACAAGCCAAAGAACATCCAGACCGAGATGATCTTGTGCCCTACACTGGCGAGAAAAGAGGTGAGAAGCGACCTGCATTTAGAACCATGGGCACTTTTGACCCTGTGAACTTATTTGTATGCTTTCATTTGTTTGTAATTTGTCCATTAATAATGTCCAAACAGTGTGTGACATGTACTGTACATCACAAATGAAGTTTTTAACTTTTCTTTAACCTGAAAGTTATAAACATTGCCATTAGACTGACTTTTCCAGCTTTTTGTTCGACATTTTGTAGTGAAATGGCATTTAAAAAAAACTACTTTAACTAATAAAAATTTGACATCAATTTTATGAATCTAAATTAGAGATTGTATTTTACCTGTTTTGCATAACATGAAGAAATTACAGCTTGAAATGATGCACAATAATACTGTTCACAAGTACCTTTTAATTGTCTTCATTTTCTACAGTACCAATCTCTCTTAAATGTTTTCCATGTCTCTGTCTCATTTATGCATCAAACTTGTTTTTCACTTAAAGTATTATCTCCTTTATTTAAAAGTATACTGACATTTTGAAATTTGTTTTTTTGGGGCAAAATCATGATTCAAAAATCATTGAAATGATGACACATGTACAGTAGGACAGTCATAATTTTAGCAAAAATAAAGGCATTTTTCCCTCACTCTCTGTTTCTGTACGTATGTATGTAGGAAAGGTGTGGCAGCCTAAGACAAAAGTGGACCCTATCCTTGAAGATGTCACTCTGGAGCCTGAACTAGAAGAGGCGCTATCTAGTGCAACCGATGCAGAATTGTGCGACATAGCAGGTAAAGTGTAATGTTACCAATTTAATTCCTGTATAGACTGTACTTTTTTGAATCCAAGACACCATTTTATGAAATAAATTCTAAAATTGTATTTTTAAATATATAATTCTGACTTTATATGGGTATGCACATAACCCGTAATGGAGTTTAAAGAATCTAGTTTTTACTGTTATTTTGTAACCTCACTTAATCTTTATTAAGGCATAATTAAATTCAGTTCACTCATTTTAATATTAATTCTTATTCATATGAATCGATCCATCTGTAATTTCATTGACTAATTTGAACTTCCTCTGTGTGTGTCTATCTCACAATGTGCCTCTGTCTGGTCTGTCCTTTAGTCCTCTCTCATTCCTAATTCTCTTTGTCCTCACCCCTGCTCCACCGTTTCTAAGCCACGGATCACTCCAGTAGGTTCATTTGCAACATTGTGTGCTGCTCTAACATTTCCAGAATGTTTCTTATACATTAGCTGAAAATTTGCATGGGATGTTCAGCATATTGTTATCTGCATGATGATTTAAGTGTTATTTCAAGGTTGCTTTAACCAAAAATGAAAACTGTTATGTACTAGTCATGATGTTCCATACTCCTTTCCTTTCCTTTCCTTTCCTTTCCTGTATACTTGAGCTGTATAGGAAAGGGCAGCATGAACATTCTTCAAAATGTCTTATTTTGTGTTTCACGAAGAAACAAAATCATAAAGATTTAGAACAACAGGGTAAATGATTCCTTTTTTATTTTTTAAGTGAACTTGTCCTTGACGTGTGAGTTCTTTTTCTTTCATAACAATGACTCATCCTTGTGCACTAAGGACACTTGGCTACCAAAAAAGGGGAACAGCTTTTTCTGCCGGCTAAAAAAAAAAAAAAAAAAAAAAAGACCTTTCAACTGTCAGCTACTTGCTGTACTCCCATTTAAAATGATGGAGTGGTTTCCCTAAAAATGAGGTCAATTGGTTTTTTTCCCCTTTGGGATCATGTTTCAAAAACAGCAGGATTTAAAGAGTTGGCTTAACAGTCTGAACATCTTATGTGTACAGACCGACTACAGCTTCATATGGGAATGAGGTTAGTTCAGTTGTCTTTGGCCCACTGTCAACTGTCAGATACAGCATACATTCCCGACTTGCTATTTAGATGTTTTGTGGTCCTTTTTCATTTTTTATCTAGTTAATTTGATGCCATTACTGTTCTGCTTGAGATATTTTCATCAGGTAAATGTGAATGATTTTCAGTTGATACCTTGGAAAACATGATTTTACTTGATTTACATGAACAAGTCATAAATAGCAAACACTGATGTTTCATTCAGAGGATCGTGTATATAAATTTGAAAAAATGTCTCTTGCTGCAGCCATCTTGGGCATGCACACACTGATGAGCAACCAGCAATATTATGAAGCACTGGCCAGCAGTACTATCGTCAACAAACAGGGTTTGAACAGTAAGTAAATACAGCACTTATCCTGTAATGGTTTTGTCTGGTTTGAAGCTTTATATTTGTCTAATTGATTGTTTTATGATCAATCAAGTTTTGCCATTAGTATTGGTTTGTGTTTGCACTGTATTCTTTAATCAGAAGTAACTGTAAAATACAATTTAAATATTAGTACAAGTTATATATTATAGTATATTGGATACAGTTAGGTTGAAAGTGCTTGGAAACTTAAGGCACACTGTAAAAACAAATAATGATAATAAAGAAATTCCTGTTAAATTCAAATAACTGGCAGCTGTGGTTGGCCATAAAAAATAAATACTGTGAAAATGTTTACAGGGATGCCTGCATACAACTTAAAACCATTAAGTGATATAATGTTAACTTACCTACTTTAACTACCAAAATCTACCTTTTTACCTTTAATAATCACCACAATAATACAGGTGGCACAATTGAAAGCCACATGATAGTTCATTGTAAGTGGCACGTTCCTAAACATGGTCAATGCTTGACATAGGGTCATACGTGCAAAGACAAATCACCATCGGGGTAACACACTTACTGTAATGCTAATATAATACAATAAACTAAATGACATAAAATATAGTTTAAAACGCACTAATGTACATTACCGATAACAAATATGAAGTAAAATATCTATGCTGTATATGTAATGTGTAATGTTAAACCATTTACAGTTTGTCTCCGTATTGTAAGGTATAACATAGTCAACCAATTAACATGTTTTACTGTAGCATTTTTTACAGTATTTCTTTCTCTTAAAATCGCAAACATTTTTTACACTGCACCTTTAAACATGCCTGTATGTCAAATGCAAAACATCAAACCATGTGGTATAATTTATAAACAAATTATGCTCGACCTTTCATTTTTTTAAAGGACATTTCTGCAAATACTTTTAACCAGTTGCTCTTCAGGTAGAGAGAACTTAGTTTGATATTTAGTTATGTAACGTTATTGATATTTAGTTATGTAACACAATTTGAATCTTGAATGCATTGTCAGTTTGGATAAAAGTATCTGCCAAATATGCATGTAAAATGTAAATAAATGTACAAACCCATGCATCTGTAATGTGTCTTGGGACCACGTTAAATAGGTGTGTGCCATTTGATATAGTATTGTGTTATATATATCTGGCACTGACTGAACCACATGATTTGTAATTCAGAGTTGTATTATAAACACAGGTGTAATCCAGTGCACTCAGTATAAGCCAGTGCCAGATGAACAGCCCAATGACACAGATGTAGAGGAAACACTACAGAGAATCAAAAGCAATGATCCAGATCTTATTGAGGTCAACCTAAATAACATCAAGGTGCTACTTTCACTCTTTTGTTTACGCTTTCTGTTAAATAGTGTGTTTTTATGCCGTTTTGATGGTTTGACCTTTTGTGTGTTCCCTTTTTCTTTTTTTCTGGTGATATGTAGAATATCCCAATCCCGACTTTGAGAGCGTATGCTGAAGCTCTTAAAGGGAACAGTGTTGTGGAGCGCCTGAGCATCGTGGGCACCAGAAGTAACGATCCTGTAGCATTTGTGAGTTAAAAAAGCACACTCATTCTCAAAGTTTAGATTTTTAAAATAATTAAAATAAGAAATTATAATTTCCATGAGGAAAATGCAGCCTGGAATTGTGACCCATGACAATTAAGCACATTACTGTAATACTAAATAATAATAATAATAATAATAATAATAATAAAATTATATATATATATCTATATATATATATATATATATATATATATATATATATACACACACACACACACACATTGAATCCAGAATGCAATTTTTATATATATATATATATATGTGTGTGTGTGTGTGTGTAAATATTTTCTCAAAAATATTAAGCAGCACAGCCATTTTTAAATGTGGTCATAATAAGAAACGTTACCTGAGCACCAAATCAGTTGGATCATGTGACACTGAAGTCTGGAGAAATAATGCTTAATTCAGCTTTGTCATCACATGATTAATTTGAAATTTGAAAATATATTAAAATAGAAAAAAAAAACATTTTACATTGTAGTAA
Source organism: Pimephales promelas (assembly GCF_988280905.1). Classification (NCBI taxonomy): domain Eukaryota; kingdom Metazoa; phylum Chordata; class Actinopteri; order Cypriniformes; family Leuciscidae; genus Pimephales; species Pimephales promelas. The sequence goes on along the minus strand of NC_142774.1, from coordinate 34,306,700 downwards.
TATTTCACAATTTTACAGTTTTTACTATATTTTAGATAAAATGCAGTCTTGGTGAGCATAAAAATCTTACTGAGCCCAAACATTCGAACGGTAGTGTAGATGCGTTTAATGTTGTTGGTTCCCAGGCACTAGCAGACATGCTGAAAGTGAACACCATTTTGAAGAGTCTAAATGTGGAGTCAAACTTCATTACTGGAGCTGGAGTTCTTGCACTCGTGGAATCCTTAAAGAGCAACACTACACTGCAGGAGCTAAAGATTGACAACCAGGTACGCTCACACACACATACACACATACACATACACAGAATTAAGTTATATAAAGGTCTGAGCCCTTATCGATGAGGTCAGGGGTTCCGTCTGAAGGTAATGATGATGGAGGGGCAAATGAAGCCAAGTGGTAGAACTGGTTTAAAAGAGTTATTGCATTATATCCTGTGTTAATATCTTACATGTATATTATCTGTGTATGTGTGATACAGAGCCAGCCTTTGGGTAATAAGGTTGAGATGGAGATAGCTAACATTTTGGAGAAGAACACTACTCTGTTGAAATTTGGATACCATTTCACCCAGCAGGGCCCACGCTTGCGTGGATCTAATGCCATGATGAGCAACAATGACCTTGGTAAGAAATACATGCTCTGATGCTGTCAGATTTATTTTTTATATGTGTATTTTCAGAATTAAAATTGATTGTTGTTGTTTTTTGTGTGTGTGTGTGTGTGTGTGTGTGTGTGTGCTGGATGTGCTGAAATGGGTACAATCCATTTAAAAAAGTGTTTCCAGGCTTCTCTTATGCTGACCGAAGCTACATTTATTTGGTCAAACATGCAGTATAAACAGCAATATTGTGAAATCTTATTACAATTGATGGCAAAGTTGAATTTTCAGAAACATGTCATATTATTATTAAAGGGATGGTTTTCCCAAAAATGAAAATTCTGTCAGTATTTACTCACCCTCATGTTGTTCCAACCCTGTAAGACCTTCGTTCACCTTCGGGACACAAATTAAGATATTTTTGATGAAATCTGAGAGCTGGATCACTCCTCCATACTAGTCCATAGGCTTCTTGAGGGATTGAAACTTGCCGGCCTCGAAAAGTTATTTAAGACATCGTTAAAATAGTCCAAGTAACTACAGTGGCTCAATCTTAACTTTATCAAGTGACAAGAATAATTTTTGTGAGCAAAAAATAAACAAAAATAACGACTTTATTTCAACTATTCATGGCCCTTGAGTCAGTTCACTAGTTTAATCGTTTGTGACTCTACGCTATGACACTACGTGAACTGACTAGAGGCCCAAAGAGAAGGAAATTAATAGTTGAAATTAAAGTCGTTATTTTTGTTTGTTTTTGACCACAAAAAGTGTTCTCGTCACTTGATAAAGTTAAGATTGAGCCACTGAAGTCACTTGGACTATTTTAACGATGTCTTTAGTAACTTTCCAGGCTGGCAAGTTTCAATCCCTGAAGAAGCCTATGGACTAGTATGGAGGAGTGATCCAGCTCTCAGATTTATTAAAAAATATCTTAATTTGTTTTCCAAAAGATGAACGAAGGTCTTACGGGGCTGGACGGTAAGTAAATACTGACAGAATTTTTGGAAAAAAGAAAAAGAAAATAGAAAAAAGAACAGCATTTATTTGAAATTAAAATGTCAATTTTTATCAATGCAGTCTTCCTTGATAAAAGTATTAATGTCTTTTAAAAATCGTCATACTGGCCCAAATCGAATGGTATTGTAAGTATTGGTGTGTTCATGCCATGTATGTATTTACAGCACGTGTAGTTCGGTCGGACACAGATGGCGCGATCACATTCACTCTGTCGGTCCCTGAGCTGGAAAGAGCCTTCTGTAAAAAGTTCAAGTTCACATCAAAATCCAAGTAAACAGAGTCTTGCCCTCCTTCTCTCACTCAGGGCACTACCTGCTGTCTTTTTGCTCTTATTTAAGCCTTTTCGCAATTCCTCAAGTCTATGGATCGTTATGAACTTTTCCTCAAGCTCCCTTATGCCGCTTCAGCATCTCCACTACTGCATTTCCCTCCATCAAAGTGAATTCAAAACCTGAAATCATTATCTGCTTGTTTCTTGATTGTTTTGTTTGTCTGTGCTGTTGTTGTTGGCTTGTCTTTAGGTTTTCAGGTTTAGTCTTTTCTTTCTTCTGCATAGAGAGAGTATTCTGATGCCAAATCTACATAAACATTATTGAAAATGGCCTCTGGCTTGCTGTGCATGCAGAGCTTTTTCTTTAAGGAATAGTTCTCCCCAAATTATGATTATTTTTCCAAACGCATATGGCTTTCTTTAAAAGAAGGAGAATTAACAGAATGCCTCAACTGATTGGGGACTGGAGCTTTTGAGCTCTAAAAAGCACCATAAAAGTAGGCCATTTGACCCACGCTATATTGAAAGCCATTTGAAGCCATACAAATTGCTCTTTTTAAGTGAGTGAACTATTCCTTTAATTGCAATTTCCAATTTCTGTCTGTGCTATCTACAAATGCAATAAGGATTTCCCAATGTCTACCATAAAGTTGTTATGAGAAATTGGAAGAATGTCCTTTTAATAGTCTAAAATAAATCAGAAATGTATTGTTTTCCAGCAAAAAAAAAAAAAAATGCATGTATGAATTCATAGCATTAATGCAGCTACATTATGTTTTTTTTATAAGGCAGTTAGTTTAGCACATTCTTTCATTTTATGTTAAATGTTTAGAAAATATTTGACATTTCTTAAATGTTTTTAAATTATTTACTTGTATAAAAAACATTAAGAATTTAAAGAAATGATGTGAGGCTAGTGAAAATTCTGAAAGGGCAAGTAAAAGCCCTAAAAGTAAAAACAAAGCAGAACATCAAATCTTTATTATTGAACCCTTTGTAGGCTGTTATAATGAAAGCATAATTCCTATGTCCTCAACCCTTTTTTGTTTGTGTGTGCAGTAAGAAAGAGAAGGCTTGAAGGAGGGCCCATCTTTCCTAAATGTCGGACAAACGTGTAGCAGCAGCAGCAGTGGGAGAACACTCTATGGCCTGGGACCTGCACCAGTATACTGTACATCACATCATATCGCACCCCATCTCAACCCATATATCCTCCCCCCATTTCTGTCCCTTTTACAGGTAACCCAAACCCACAGGGCCATCTAAAGAAAACATGTTTAATTCAAAGCCCCAAAAACCCAAAGGTACCACACTACTCTGTACTATGTTTACCAGACACAGTTACTCATGGCAGAGCGTTTTATAAATGTGTAAACTACCTGCCATAACATTAGTTGGGAAAAATCACCTACTTGTTGATTAGATGAAAATGGCGCTCGGTTTCTCAGCTGAAATAATTTTCTTGCTGTAAACAGTTTGACCTTAAAGGCTGGCATATTGCTGTGTTTGGATGCACACCAAGAGCATCAAACCTTCAACTTGACTGATTGTAGCTGTGGTTTGCCTTCGCCGGGACAGTTTGAGTCTCACTATAGTGGTAGTCCTCACGCACGTCGCATAGAAGTGATTTTTCATTTGGGATATGCTGTAATTGACATGTTTTCTCTCTTTAAATTTTAAACTGGTTAATTTGTCGCTCTACAAATGAATTGTTGGAAAGTCACTGTATTGTGGTTTCTAGTATGCGCATTTGACTCTAGAATCATGTGAGCTCCACTATGCGGCGAATACCATTGGAAGTGCATTGTTGGTCCATATTTGTCGCCTCAAATCACCAACTCACATTGAAAATTAAGTCAGTATGAATAATGAATGTACCTTTCATTATTAGTCAGCTGAAAGCAGCACAACGTCTAAGCTCTATGTATAGGCACTGCTCCACCTTTATGAAATTATTTATAGATTTTATCATTTTTGTTTGATGCGAGAAAACATCTTTCATGTTCAGGACAAGTATTTAATTTTCTACAATTAGCAATAATATCTCTCTTTTAATATACTAACAGTCTCTCTCTATGATAACCACTTATTATAAAATTAATTTGATGGACATGTAGACGGTGTTCCCTGTAAGTGTTCCTCAAATGCTTTTTTCTCTCGAGTGAGGATCATAACACACAATAGAAAATTTGTCATAAAACTATAAGTATTACTGTCTATGCCTGCTCTCACGAAGTAACGTGTTTTTTTTTTTACACTTTATTAGAATGGTATGAAGCATGGAAAAAGGTTTTTGCATTTGTTGTCTGAACACACACACACCAAACAAAATCTGGACACTATTCAAAGAAGTTAAATGGTCCTGAAAAAAATAGCCACACTTGTATTGTTTGCGGTCAAAAATGACCGCTTTGGAATTAAATGTGAGACGAATTTCATCTAATGGAAATGTTGTTATTGAGAACAAACAAATTCTTACCGAAAGCTAACTTGATTTTTCTCACAGTTTTAGAATGTTTTGGAAAATATTTCATATAACAAATTTAAAATGGTATTTTTAAAAAGAGACCAAACTTAAGTCTGAGGCTGAGCTCCAAAGCATTGAATATTTATGACTGTTTAAGTTGGAAATTAAATTTTCAGGTCCATGCTCAAAAAATGAATAAATGAATTATAACTACTGCATATATATAATTTAGTACCATAAAAAACCTCAAAAAATATTAAATAAAAAATAAAATAAAACTTAAATAAAAATTAAAAACTAGAATATAGTACAATCATTTCATTGAAATAATAATTTTAACAATAAATCAGTCATTTTTGACACGCGAACAGTTCCAGATGGATGTGCAGCAATTTTCTCCTGAATTCTCATTATAGTAATGTTTTTACTGTAAATAAAAGGTGTCATCCAAGATGTCCAAGTCTTTCTTTCTTTAATCGAAAAGAAATTAAGGTTTTTGATGAAAACATTCTAGGATTTTTCTCCATATAATGGACTTCAATGGGAACCAAACGGTTGAAGGTCCAAAAAACCGTTTCAGTGAAGCTTCATAGGGCATTAACTGACACCAGACGATGATTAAGGGTCTCATCTAGCGAATCGATCGGTCATTTACAAAATAAATGAAAAAGTTTACGTTTTATAATCACAATTGCTCGCCTTGCTCTGTTCTGTGATGTGCCTTCGTGACTCGCGCGTTCATCAAAATGAACAAATCTTTTTTGAAATGGCAGATTATTTCACAAGATAAGACCCTTATTCATCTTCTAGTGTCGTTTAGAAGCCCCTTGTAGCTGCACTGAAACTGTTTTTTGGACCTTGAACCATTTGGTTCCCATTGAAGTCCATTATATGGAGAAAATCCCTGAATGTTTTCATCAAAAACCTTAATTTCTTTTCGATTAAAGAAAGAAAGACTTGGATATCTTGGATGACATGGGGGTGAGTAAATTATCAGCAAAAGTTTTTTTTAAAGTGAACTACTCCTTTAACTTGTTTTTGAGATAAAATGTGACCTGGTCATTTCTTGGCAGTTTTCATGAGACTAGGCATTTGCAATCTAGCTTGTGCAGTGATTTAGCAGGGCATGTGTGTTTTTGTGTTTTTCTCATATATTTGTTCGTGATCAGGCCTTACTCATTTTGCACTCTCCCGGCACAGTAAAAGTCTGTATGTTTTATGGATGTAAACATTTTCCTACTGTTTAAAGGACAGAACGTTTATAGGACTTTGTCTTGTTCAGAACCAAAAAGGGAAAATTCACTGTTGATTGTCTTGTCCCGTGTTTGGAAGCAGGCCCATAATGATTGCCATAGAGTGCCTGGGCTGGTGCACATAATGTACATTTTGTTAGTGCACCTTACTGTATGTGGTTTATTGAGTAAATAAAGATTGAAAAAGTTGCGTTGAAATGTTGCCCTCAGCAGAAAGGTTTTTTTTTAATGATCACATGCATACCGGGAATGCTAGTTAAATATTTATGCTCATAAAAGTTTGACGAACAGTGCCACTTTATGGTTTAGTGTATTAATGGTGGCTGCATATTTTAGATACAAAGAATCTGTGTTGGTATCATTTGAAACTGTGTTTTTTGTGATTTCGTCAAAAGTTTATAATGTGATTTGTTTAATGTCAATTTTAGTTTACAGCAGTGTGAAATTTAGATTAACATGCAAGTACATATACACTACTATTTGATAGTTTGGAGTCAGTAAGATTTCTTTTAATGTTTTTGAAAGAAGTCGCACAATAGCTGAAAATATAGTAAAACAGAAATATTGTAAAATATGATTACAGTTTAAAATAGCTGATTTCTATTTTAATATATTTTTCAGGGTCACATGATCCTTCAGAAATCATTCTATTAGATTTATTGCTTTTAATTTTCTTCGACTTTCTATCAGTTTAAAGTAGGACTGTCAAAAGATTAATCACAATTAATCGCATCCAAAATAAAAGTTTCTGTTTACATAATGATTACTTAAGATATTAGGCAAATTGAGAGACTGTAATATACACCGATCAAAAGTTCGATGTTTCAGATTTTTTTTCGAAAGAAATGAATACTTGTATTCAGCAAGAATGCTTTAAACTAGGGCTGTCAAATGATTAATCGCGATTAATCGCATCCAAAATAAAAGTTTGTGTTTACATAATATATGTGCACTGTGTATAATTATAATATATATATATATTTAAGAAATATTTTCATGTATACACTGTAAATACATTTATATATAATTTATTTTATATATAAATATAAATATTTTATATATAAATATTTTTTTCTTAAATATATACAAGCCTGTGTCAGTATTTTTATATATATATATATATATAATTATACACAGTACACCCACATATATTATGTAAACACAAACTTTTATTTTGGATGCGATTAATCGCGATTAATCGTTTGACAGCCCTAGTTTAAAGCATTCTTGCTGAAGTATTAATTTTTTTTCGAAAAAAATCCGAAACACCGAACTTTTGATCGGTGTATATATATTACAGTCTCTCAATTTGCCTAATATCTGTTCATAAAATCAAACATACATCATGCTAACTACACATTTCCTCTTAAAATTTCAATATCCCAAGTTACATTAAATTGAGTTTTCAGTATTGAGAGACAAACACTAGATTTGTGTGACTGTTTTATTGTAGTGCCATACACATCAAATCTTGAGACAGACATATCACATTTAATCGTTTTTTAAAACATTAGAGCCATTCATCCAATTCATACGATTTTATTTCTTGTTTAACTGCAAGCCAAGCAAACAGAATATGTTATTATTGCTGAGAATGTTGTAGGTCACAGACAATTTCCCCATGGCTCCAACCAGAGAAATTACAGTCCATTCAAAACACATAGAGTGTCCCTGTGAAACTGAGTTTCAGTCGTAAATCTGACGTAAAGCGCGATGACGATGTGAAAACGCATATCTCGACAACACTGTTAAACTCAATTGAGGCATTACATGTTCCAGACTGATGATACTACAGTGCAAGTGTGACAAGATTCACCAGAATGAACTAAATGGCATAGTGACAAATGTATAAAGGTTGTTGTCTTTTAGCTTACAGTGTTATTGCCTTCTTTATCTGATTGCAATCTCAAAACAAGATGTCAGTGAGCACACGAACACTATGGACACACACATGCAAGACTAGAATGTCTTCAACAAAGTTAACGATACCTTTTCCTCATATCGAACGCTAAATGAACACAGACAGGTGGAACAGACACTCGACAGTTCATGCATATATATATTGCTTTTTACGTATTGGATAATAAATTGCCAAAGAGATGATGTTGATGATTTCAGGTTTCCGTGTAAAGATAAAATATGGCTTATATTCTGATAATTAACCCCTCTCGCTTGATTGATCGGTCACTAATATCTAAAGATCCTCACGAATCGAAATGTGTGAAAGGTAATGGTGTTTTGCTCTAGTGTGCTCTCTTCCCTCTGAAGTCAGTACACGTTAAAATAACATCTAAAGCTGCGTGTGCTCAAGATTTATCAGGGTGTTACTTCTTGAGCATGTCCTGCAGTCCTGCAGGTAGATACTTCATCATCGTGTCCATGATGTTTTCCTCCTCGTCGTCGTCTCCGCAGCCGGACGGTACTGCTTTCTTTGGACGGGTCAGACTGCCTTCGCTCGCCTGCTCCATGGCCGCCTGCGCCTCGGCTTCGGCCACTTCTCGCTTTTTAATGCCGTACTGATACACAACCATAGAGCATGACATTAAATGTTAAAAATATTTGTATAATAAAAAAAAACATTCCCTAGGCCATAGAAGTGCTTACAGATACAGAAACTCTCATTTCAAACATGCAAGTTAATGTGGCCAAACCTTTGAATCTTATGTGGAACTGAATGATTATCATACTCAAAATACCATGTTATTTACACGGTACTAATATCATGGTATAACATACAAATATAAGTTTAGCAAGATATTGCCAAACAAAACTTTGGCTCACCTTCATGTTGCTCCACTTACAAAACTTCATTAATTTCTGTCTTCTGTGGAACATAACAGATGTTTTGAAGAATGTTGATGACCAAACGGTTTTGGTTCCCATTGACTTCCATTGAATTTGTTGTCCATTTAGGCCCGGTTTACACCTGATATTAAGATGCGTTTTGGTCCATTGGAGAAAGGTCAAACTGTTTGTGTCCATCAGTCATATAATGGAGGTCTATGGTCACCACCTCAAAGAGCATGCACAGAGAAGTCCAAATTAAACATGATTTAATGACTCGTAAATGTAAGGTCACATTGATGGCCTAAGACACGAAGCGAACAGTTTGTGTGAGAAAACAAACCGTATTTATATAGTTTTTACCTCTTGTAACCACAGCCACGTCCAAGTGATCTGAAGGCACGGGCGCTTTGTGGTTATGGTAACGAGGTGAAAACTATATAAATACTGTTCGTTTTCTCACACAAACCGCTCGTTTCATGTCTTAGGCCATCAATGTGTACTTACATTTATGAGTCATTAAATCATGTTTAATTTGGACTTCTCTGTGCATGCTCTTTGAGGTGGTGACCATAGAGCTCCATTATATGACTGACAGACAAGAACGGTTTGACCTAAAAATATCAAAATTAAAACTACTGCGGAAACAAAGACACCAACATCTTGGATCCCCTTGTGGTAAACTAAAGAATACCAAAATTTAATTTTTAAAGTGAACTATCGCTTTAATACCATGTGTAAACAGTCTGCTAATGTCAATGGGAACTAAAACTGTTTGGTTACCAACATTCTTTAAAATTATATTTATGTTCCACAGAAGAAAGAAGGATGCACAGGTTTGGAACGACATGATGATTTTTGGGTGAACTGTCCATTTAATAAGATAAAAACTAATGACTTGAGTCGACTTCAGAAGGTTTGGCAGAGACATTACGGATGGCTGATGATTAACTTCCAAGAAGCAAATGAAACTAGATAGCATTTGATAATGATGGCTTTATGTAAGATGTTCTACTCGTTGCTCTAACCTTGTCTCTGATGCCCTGTCTTATGACTTCCCGCTCTGCTTCCATCTTGGCGTGTTTGGCCTTCCTCTCGTCCTCCTCCTGTCTGAGAGCTTCCTGTCGCTCCTCTTCCTTCTCTTTTTCTGCTTCAGGGTCTTTGTCCTCCTCTCCTCCCAGCATTTTACCAACATCAGGGGGGCCTCCTGCAAACAGATAAGAGTTGAGTTGTGTTACAAATTAAAATGTATATTGTTTTTTTTAATAGCCTATAATTTAGAACTAGCAGTAGATCTACCATTCAAAAGTTCTTGAGAAGTCACTCCAGTCTTTTGTCACATGATTTTTCAGAAATCATTCGAATGAAAAAAAAAAACATATCTTAGTATTATCGATTATTAAAACAGTTGTGCAGCTTGTATAGTTTTGTGGAAACCGTAATACTTTTTTTTCAGGATTGGTTTATGAATAGAAAGTTCAAAATAAAGTAATTAACTCATTTGAAATAATGAACATTATAAATGTATTTTACTGTCAGATTAATGCATCGTTGCTGAATACAATTCATTTCTTTCCAAGACAAACATAAAAAAAAAATCTTGCTGACTAGGGGTGTAACAATATATCGTGCCACAATATATCACAATACAACAATGCAACAATAAGTATCGTGGATAGTTCCCCAAAATAAAAATTACTGTGTGAGAATTTTTTTTATTTTTTCAGAGTTTTAGTGTCCGTACCATAGAGGTCAGTACTATATATAATGTTGATTATAATTAAGGCTGTCAAACGATTAATCGCATTCAAAATAAAAGTTTGTGTTTACATGAGATATGTGGGTGCACTGTGTATAATTATTTTGTATATATAAATACACACACATGCCTGTATATTTTTAAGAAAAATATATTATTTATATATAAAATATTTATATTTACATATAATATAAATTATATATAAATCTATATACTGTACAGTAAATACATGAAAATATTTCTTAAATATATGCATGTATATATATATATATATATATATATAATTATACACAGTGCACCCACATATATTATGTAAACACAAACTTTTATTTTGGATGCAATTAATCGTTTGACAGCCCTAATTATAATGTATAATAATGCAATGGGAGAATATTTGTGGGTTCTAATAATGCCTTATTTTACCAGTAAAAAGTGGCCAACATTATTTTAAATATATCTAGTCAATGAAAGAGTGCAAGCATATTCGTCTAAAGTAATTCTGTATTTTCAGCTTCATAAATCATGAACATTGTTGTTCTGGTGTCACCATTATCCTTGGCTTACAAGCACCAAGTCCAAACCTATTCATTTACAAATTTTCCAATTTAGCATTGTAATCAACAGTATATTTTTTGTTAACCTTTTATCATATGTCTTGGAGTATCGCAATAATATCGTATCGTGAGTTCAGTATCGTGATATGTATCGAATCGTGACATGAGGGTATCGTTACACCCCTATTGCTGACCCAAAAACCTTTGAATGGTGATTACAGTGACTAACAGTGCTTGCTCATTTAGCCCGGCTTCCAGAAATGAAACGGGGGCTTGTTTTGAGTTTGAGAAAGGTCTTCAACGTGTTAAACATATTGGGGTCATTGAAGCCAATATGGACCATTTCTTTTGGACATGCTGGCATCCAGCAACCCAAATCTGCAACCTGGAAGGTCACGACGTGCCTAACTTCAGGGTCCGAGTGTCAGCCATATAATTAATGGACATATGCTTCCGTCTATCTGTATATGTGTGGAAAATTACTATGTTAATCTATTTCTTAGCCAATCAGAAACTGCAACCTGAAGCAAGGACGTAGCTTAGACCTCGGTGTAGGGTTTAACTTTTAGGGTAACTTTAAGCAGGGCGGCCTACAAACTCCCGTGTGAGTCTTGAAGCTGACTTCTGCTGATGAAACTGCAAACTGTCTTCAGTAAAACTTTTCTTCAATTTATTATTCTGATTCTGGGTTTTTCAAACATCTGGTCCTTGGGTCCTAAACTGTTACCCCCTAAAACTGAAAAACACCATCCCACTTTATCTAGAGAAAACAAAAAATGATGACGAAGCCAAAAAATCCCAACAGACTCAGCAAAAAGGGACCATATAAATAATATATTCACCAGAGCAGGTCTAACCATATACACATTCCACAGCATCAGAGAAAAATATAGGATGAAGAATCTATCCAACCACAGAATGAAGTACTGTCTGTGAAATTAAAAGGTAACACTGTAGAGCATCCTAGCAGGAACAGGAATAATTTATGGACTGGTCACAGTACCACTGCCTCTGTCCCGGGGAGGCCTCGACACACTTCCAAAAATATACAGAGGGAATGTCACCTTGCCTCTACAGTAGTACTCGGAGAACATTCCTTTCAGATCTCCCAAGACTTCTTCAGCAAAGTCTGAAATGTGAAACGAGGATGTATGCGGCAATAATCTGGCTTTGTGTGATGTGAAGAAGAGTGGGAGTGCTATTTATCAACTCTCTCTCTCTCACACACGCAGATCAATTTCTGTGGTCTGGCTCTCACCACCCACTGAAACACAAACTGTTCATCATCAGAGCATTATAAGACAAGGCGAAGAATGTTCTAACTAGTGCAAAATCAAGGGAGAAGGAGTAAACGCATAATGAATGGGATGGAAGCCTGTGGCTACAAGAACAAGATGTCCAAACACACACAAAACAGGTAAGAAAATATTGTAACGCCATGGCTGGATTACCTGAAAACTTTCCAAGTATCTTTTATCCTATTAGTCAGGATTCACATATAGCGCCTAAAAACGTATAGAGAACGCTAGGCGCGTCCCATTCTCCTTTTTCCATTTGCGCTCTGGTTGGTTCTTGTCACGTAACTTACTGTGCGCTTATGGTGCGTTTGCGGCATTCTGAAAAGTTGAGATGTTTTTATCTCGATGCGGCGCGGACGCGCATGGAAAAAAACGAGCGCGTCGCTTCCATTATGAGTGCGCATACCGTGCTCCTACTTGAGTGCACAATATTTGAATAGGCCCTAATGTTAACCAAATACAGTATTTTTTTTATATATTTTTGTACTATTTTGAGATCAAATAACAATTGGTGGACCAACTTTCGAAGACATTGATTAGGTGTAGATTATAATGTATTGTGTTATTCCAGATTATTTCAATGTCAGCAAGCAATACGTGCCACTGATAATATTTAAACCGTTATTGTGAGACAATGAACGTTGTGAACAATGAACTTAATATTTGAAATTCCGCTGATTGACCTTCTGCCTATCCACAAGTTTCGCTCCTGTAAAAAATAAAGTGGGTGAAACTTCCGGTGAGGCGGCGGAAGTAGCATTCCAATGGTATTTTGTGTGTTAGTTAGCGAAGAGGCTGTTTTTCGGAGAATTATTTTACTATTTAAAGACGCAAATCTTTATGAGAGATGTCGTTACGGAGCTCATGGACAACATGTGCTGTTCGCGGTTGTACGTATAACCAGACTAAACTAATTCAGTGGCTTAAACGTGATTGTTTTAAACATAAGCCGAAAACGAAATCAGAGTGATCCTTGCCAACGACTGTAGTTTCCATCACCTCCCAAAAGACGACGAATCTTCCTGTGTACATTTGTTTAAAATCTTAATATTCTCTAAACTTTATCAGCACATGTGATTGGCTGTTCGCTACTGATGTTACACCTAAACTCAGGATCAAAGCCTGTGTTGACAGAATACCAAATGTGCCAGTTAATGTATTCAAGTAGCACATTCATTTATAATTTTGAATAAACTCCAAAGCACAATGACTAAGTGTGTTTTTTTTATTTTAATTGTTTGTCAGCTCGCACAACTGTCTTTCACCATGCCTTGATGATGAGTACTGATTATTAATAATATTATTATAATACTCCCAACTAACTACTGCAGAGGGTAAAGGTACTGTTATTTCACCCTTTTTAATTTCGTTGAGGTTGTGTTCCCACATCGTCAACTGTTGAATGAACGAGTGTCAAGCATGTCAATTCGCGCTTTGTTTACTTCAAACCAGAAGACGCGCCCACTTTTGACGCAAGGCCTCATGGGGCGTAGGAAACTTGTGGATAGGTGGCACTATTTTTTTGGTGGGGGAATTTTAGCTTTAAAAATAGAGCATATAAAAAAAATGAGCAACAGCAACCATCTAGACAAAAATTCACCAGTCTGATTCACTTTAAAGTGTTAACATATGGTGTTGCATTTGCTTTCTTCCGCATTTGTACCTCTCGACAGATGGCATCGAAATGGTTCTCCTTCTTAAACGTTGAAACAAAGCTGTGATTGAATACTCACTGTCCCTAACATACTGCTCTGAGACTGAAATATTTAGTCTTGTGAACAGTGAGGGCAGCTGGTGCTCTTCACACTGTCCTCTGCTGCTGTCAGCTGCTCTGTGGCCTTGCTCCAGCAGTGACATCAGCTCTTTTATACTATAAACACACTCCAGCTCGCGTCTGAAAGCGCTGAAGCAAATATTTCAACTGCATGGCCATTTGGGCATCCACATCACTCCGCACAAACAAGCTTTCACATTAAGCATGTTGAAGGTGAGAGATGGTCCATTATTATATGAACAGAGCCCTGCCTCTTTATTCACATTTGGGGTTTTTTATGGTATGAATCCTAAGGCACCTTCCAGAAATACACAGTAAGTTAGAGACCTAAAGTCATCATGAAGCAGAAGTTGCGATAGTCTTTTCTTCCATATTGTGGATTTCCGAATGAAACGGCTTCTCAAACAAGAACAAATGTTGGGTGGGACTTGATTGTGTCCATCGGGAATTGATTGGATGGTTGTGGTTGGCTATTGCTGTGATTTCATGTGAGTGACAGGTTGTCCCGCCCTCACGCCAGTAGCACGTCATCAGAGAAGAGATTTTATCAAAGAGAGGGGAAGTTATTTTTTTTATAAAAGTGGTAGGCTAGTTGCGTAACTATGACTGGAGGGGCAGAAAGCTCTCAGATTTCATCTTAAAGATCTTCATTTGTGTTCCGAAGACATAAGCCTGAGTAATTATTGACATTATCATTGAACTACCACTTTAACAATTCAACCATTACCAGAAAAAAATCGAATATTTTTATTAATTTATAAAAATCCCATATGTTTCAAAATTAGCTTGACTAAATTTGTAACTCTTAGACCAATCTTATTCAATTTAAATAAACAATGGCTAAGTAATTTTGATCTTTAATTAATATAGACAATAAATGAATAGAAAATGAAGGTTTTCTGAAGGTTAAGAACCTCCTTCCTCCTCCAATTTCTTCAAAAGGTAGAAAAAAAACATCGCAGGACTTTTTTTTACCCCATTCGTAGAAAGCGCCTAATAATGCTGATGCTGAATAATGCAAATGGCATGCTGTACGGGACAGTGTCCTCCAAGCAAATGTATACAGTGTGTCTCTGACACGGGAGAAGAGAAGAGAAGCCCAACGCCGACTAGTGTTGCTTCAGTAACACACAATAGCATAACCTTCTCTCTGGTGCGTAAAGCTGAATGGCGAACGACTTTCAGGGAGCGCGCACGTGACCGCTGCTGCAGCACTACAGCACTTCAAGTCTTTCATTGCAACTTTAATCTTCTAATGGGAATATGCACTCACCTCCCAAAGCTGCCTTCATCAGGAAATTCATGATGGCTTTTCAAGTGTTCTTGTCCGTGTCCTTTCAAATATGTGAGACCAGATTTCGTTTTACAGCCAGATCTGTAATTAAAATAAACATTGGTTTCAATAATAATAATGAAGACGATAAATGAAACGCTTAAAATCCTTTAACCATAAACACAATAACCCATTTTACGCGACTAAACAACACTAATTATAATAATAGCGAAATTGCAGCTCAAAGCATGCACTTGATCGGAACGTTTTGTCCTTCAGCTCACAAGGTGCAATGTTAAACCGGGTTCGCATGTAATTTCTTTCATCGCTGGTCTTTGACTAAAAATAATAGAGCAAATGTCACTCACATCTTCCACAGTGACAGATCATCAAATCCCTCCGTGCAACTGACGCTGATAGCGACAATTAGCCTGTCAT
The DNA here is from genome assembly GCF_988280905.1 of Pimephales promelas. Classification (NCBI taxonomy): domain Eukaryota; kingdom Metazoa; phylum Chordata; class Actinopteri; order Cypriniformes; family Leuciscidae; genus Pimephales; species Pimephales promelas. The sequence goes on along the minus strand of NC_142774.1, from coordinate 34,291,208 downwards.
ACTAGCAAACCCATAGTGCTGAGCTAATTCAATTCATTTGCGTCACTGTCTATCACCACCGTGCGTATTTTAGATAAAAAAATATACCTATCAACTTCCGGGGGTCAGAGATCCAGAAGGTAACTTTGGACTTATCGACCAATGACTCCCTTAATCCAGTGCAGGACGGTAGTCACACGGCCCAAGCTCGCTAGGATCTCTACAAAGTGTTTTGCGTGAGCAGTCGTTTCGACCTCAGTAGTCTTGGTGCATTACCTTACTTGAACCTCCGCCGCAAAGGCTCGGCAGTATCTACACAAGCCGTTTTCAGCACCACCGTCGCTGGACAGCGCCCGCACGTGACCGCGCACCTCCAAAAGCCTTAAACAATGCGATGTAAATACCTGGAAAGGGTCCGCGGATGGAGCCGAGCAATCGTGCCGATTTGGAAGTTGACGTGGGCCAGTTGTGGAGGATGTGAATGATTAACCCACTATGAGCATCCCTGATTCTCCAGGCGTCTCTTCCTGCTCGCCCAGCGCCTGTCAGAGTGTTAGCCACGGGAACTGCAGCAAGACGGTGAAAGCCCTGTGCATCACAAGCAGCCTTTTCCCATCAAAACATCCCACGTCCCCAGCCGGAGAGAGGAGCGATTAACTGGAGGTGCCGGTGTGAAACGCGCCTCTGCCAGTGCTTAGCAGGTGATCCTCCCGCTAACGTTGCAAGCTTCGTGTGACAGATGCTGTCAGACCTGCATAATGAAAGATGGATTGATCTTCACCCCTCATGACTTAGGCGTCGAAGCCTCTTTTTAAGAGGAAGTGCTGATTCAGAATCTATGGTTCTGACTGGGCTTGCCCTTTACAGGTACAACACACCCACATTAACCTCGGATGGACAGTGGCCTCACAATGTGATTTTGGATACTTTCAGTCACATCTAAAGTAGTTAAATTAAAGGAGTAGTTCACTTTAAAAAAACTTCTGCTGATAATTTACTCACCCCCATGTCATCCAAGATGTCCATGTCTTTCTTTCTTCAGTCGAAAAGAAATTAAGGTTTTTGATGAAAACATTCCAGGATTTTTCTCCATATAATGGACTTCAATGGGAACCAAACGGTTCAAGGTCCAAAAGACAGTTTCAGTGCAAACTGCAAACTCTTGAAAGGGTTTTAAACGATTTCAGACGATGAATAAAGGTCTTATCAAGCGAAACGGTCACTCATTTAAAATAAATAAATAATGATTTTATTTAATTAAAAAAATAATTAAAATTTTTAATTTATTTAAAATTTTATTTAATTTTATTTAAAACTCAATCATCAAAATGAGTCAATTCATTCATTTTGTTCGTTGAATCAAATTACATGAAAAAAGATTTGTTCATTTTGAGTTTGAACAGGAGAGTCACGAACGTGCATCACAGAACAGAGCAAGGCGACCATTTGAGCTTATAAAACGTATTTTTTTTTTTTAAATGAGCGATCGTTTCGCTTGATAAGACCCTTATTCATCGTCTTGAATCGTTTAAAGCCCTTTGAACAGTTTTCAGTTTGCACTGAAACTATCTTTTGGACCTTGAACCGTTTGGTTCCCACTGAAGTCTGTTATAGAAAAATCCTGGAATGTTTTCATCAAAAACCTTAATTTCTTTTCGACTGAAGAAAGAATGACATGGACATCTTGGATGACATGGGGGTGAGTAAATAATCAGCAATTTTTTTTTTTTAAAGTGAACTAGTCCTTTAATGTGATTGCATTTGGTAAAAAAAAACATCAAAGAATGCTGTTAAAATTAACAATACACATAATCTTTGACACTTTTTTGTATTCAAATTAATACTTCTATTCAGCCTGCATTAAACTGAGTAAAAATAGGCCTAATGTTAAAATCCCACAAAAAGATTAAGCAGCAGAACTGTTTTCATCATTAAAAATTTTAAGAAATGTTAGTAAATCAGCATTAAAATAGATTTCTGAAGGGTCATGTGACAGAAGAATGCTGAAAATTCATTTTTGGCATCAGGAATAAATTACACTTTAAATTATATTCAAATAGAAAACAGTTCTTTTAAATTGTAATATTAATTCATTTACTGTATTTGAGATGCAGCCTCTTTCAAAAGCATCAAAAATCTTGCCGACCCCAAACTTTTGAAATCTCTTGAAAATTACACTTTATGGTTGTCAAAACACCTGTTCACCTGTTTCACAGTGAATGTGAATAATACAAATAATCACAATAACATAACCATTAACCATTTTTTCGTCATAATAAAAACTGTTTTAGATTATATATTGCCTTGTCAACTTTAGGCATTTGCCAATCACTTTAAGTGCTCTGCATTGACAAATTGAATGCATGAGGTCACCCTTCCCATGAAAGAAAAAGACAGGAATGCATTTTATATTCACCCATGAAGTGACATTTAGAAGGTTACTTGCAGTACAAGTTTATATGGACAAGAACATTGCATTTATGATGCTTTTCCACTTTTTCCCCATGGAAAACTGCACTGTATTTTTTTTTTCATGATTTGTAACCACAACATTTTTTTCTTTTGTCAAATCAACTTAGATAATTTATGTAGTTCAGATAACATAATATTTTGAGTTTCTGTTGATTAAATTAATCTCCTTCATCGTATTAACTCAATTTTTCCATTTCAATGAACTTAAAATTTTAAGGCAACCAGGTTACTTGTTTTTTAAGTTAAACCAACAATATTTTTTTTTACAGTGTGTTAATCACAACACACTGGGCCAGCTAACCAATCACAACACATTTCATATTTCATAAGAAGGGGGTTCATTGAAATCAGTGTTCAAGCAAGACTGTGGAGAGAGGTGCTGTAATAATGTAAAATCTGAAAAAAGTGTTTTTTGAACAATCAAGCACAAAAACATATTTTAGTACACCCCAAAAACAAAGTCTTCGTAAAAGGGCATACTACCCCTTTAAGGACATTTTTTTTCACTTAGAGTGATCAGATCGAAAAGCTGTCTGACACCAGATAGAATCAATATCCAGTAAGACCTTGGGGACATCTTAAAGCAGAAGACACACCACATGACTCTGCATGATTAAAACACACCCTCGCTCAACACTGCAGTGCGCAAAGGTTCTCCCTACAGTCATAACACCTCCCTGTTGCTGTAGTCTTTTAAAAACTGGGCTGATGCAACTGACCCATGAAAAGGTTTGGTATTTCGGTGTGCTGAGGGTTTACAGTATGTTTACCAAACTGAAAAGTATAATTCTTTTGTACACTTTTAACAATAAAGGTTTTAAAAAGGGCGGTTATGCCACATGTATAGCTCTCCTTTTTATTTTCGTTCATTGTAAAGCATTACATTGTGAAGGGTCAATTTCTGCACAGTCAACTAGAGAGCAACTAGCAACTCTAACAACTAGAGAGCCAAAAATGACATTTTGTGTAGGCTTCATGGATGTCAAATTTTCTTCATGGAGCCAAAAAATGGCAATAAAGAACCTTTATTTTAAAAAGTGGACAGGAGTATAAGCAGTTCAGGAGGACATGCTTCACAAAAATGTGAGTTCGTCCTTTTTTCTGTTTAAAAATGAACCACCATCCACTTTTCTTCATTTCTTTCATCACGCAGATATATGTCTGAGCTTGACAAAGGAGGTATAGCGGGTCATTTAATCAAGCATTGGACAGAAACGCCCACTGAGATCATCAGTCGCATTGATCATGAATGTAGATCAATATTTAAGGGACAGAGAGAGAGCGAGAGAGGATGTATTACGGCCCAACTGTTTCTGCTGAATTTTTATTCTGTGAGCATTTATCACTTCTGGACTGCAGCCAAATGGGAAACACTGATTTATGCACTCTCAGTGCAGAGAGCTGAGTGGACAAAAAGAGGAGGGAGCGGGGAGAGGAGAGCAGACTGATTATTGTAGAACTGGAAGAATAAGAGAAAGAGAATTATGTGTTTGAAATGTCTTATAAATATCATGCACAGGTCATATTCATCTCTGCCATCTCCTTTACACTGTGTAGAGTGTCCCTCAAGAGTTATTCGCCCTGGCATTCATTCCCCATTTATGCAGGTCAGAACAATTTTAACAGGTTATGACTGTCTGCAATATAGGGGACAGCATGGGAAAAGACATTTTGCAAGACTGGTTTAACTCAAGCTCCAAAATGAGATGAGGTGAAAAATAAACCTGTAGGCCTACTTATTCCAAATGTGTGAATGCTGGTATCCCTATACACTTATAACTACTACTTTCCATCACTATTACTTCTCTGCTAGTCATTTTCCCAACAGTGACAAATAATTATTTTTAGTTAGTGTCGAGGACGGTCTTACTTGTAAATGTAATCTTACTTTTTATCAGCAAAGTATTCCAATAGTATTTCAATAATTCTGGAACTGAATTAATATTTACTGGAGGTAACAGCAAAAAAGGAAATAATATACTTGTTAGAAATGAATAGCTGATATCTTACACTGAAAAATGTGAAATGACTGCGACATGTATTTAGTGTATACTTAGAAAAAAACAAAACAAACATTTTATAAAAAGTAATTTTTTTTCAACATTGGAGTGTTTTTGTTCAGAATATACTAACATTATTGTTGTTTTATTCATTTTTTTTCTGTTTGGTGAAAATAACAGAAAATATTTTGCATAGCCTATTTTAATAAATAAATAAAGGTCTTTCAAAGTTGTCAATAAGAAAACTAAATTAAATAAATTTTTTGTTTTATTTTAAGTTAAATTTTATTTTGTTTTCTCCAGCTTTTGTTTATGATGAAATTAAGCTGGAAAAAGAAAAAAAAAATGTATTGAGCTACATTAAATAGGCCTAAATTTTTTGTCTAAAGTAATATTTTAAGGGGCTATCTTTATAGGCTAAATCTTTTTTATGAATATTTTTGTCTTGAAGAGAATACATGAGTTTGATTATTATTAAAAGTTTAAGGTCTGAACCAAACCATAAGTAACTTGGAAAAAAAAATGCATGTATCTGTAACGAATTAAAATCGATTCCAAAAAAAGAAAGTTGGCTCTTTTTTCAGTGTAAATCCTCATAATTCAAAGATAAACGTGTGCAATTTGTTACCTGTGACAACAGAATAGTTATGTTCCATTTTAGATAATGACTAGTAGACAATTAATAGCCCACTATGAGATCATGTGAAGAAAAAATACTAGTCACAATTGAAGTAGCCTAAAAAAGCACTACGATAGTAGGCTAAGTTAAAGAAACACCTAAAAACGGCTTGCCATAGTTAGGTACCTGTCATTGCGTGGTTATCCAGTGACAGATAACCTCATTAAGTCTGTGGAGTGTGTTTGCTGCTTGTTTTTGCTGTGAAATTGCCCTTCCCCTCTCTCACGTTTCACTGCGACACGCTGGGTCAAGAATGCTCTGTTACACTCCCACCCCTCCCCCACCCTCTCCCATCCACGCCTCGGGTTTTTACAAAGCGCAGTTTCAAGAAAGAGTCGCTTTTGATTATGCAACATGGTCCACTTTTACGCACATTGTGTCAATACCACTGCAATGCAGCACCGAACGAACGCGCGTCGATCCGCACTGCCGCTGCTGTTCTGCAGTCGCGCGACTGGCACGCGATCATCTCGCGTTATTGAGAAGGTGTGTATTGAGTAGCCTATTGATGAGCGTGAGAGTGAGCCTATAATCAGTGCGCCTATTCCCCCCACCTTTTTTGTTTCTCTGTCGAGAAAAGGTGCAGAGCAGTTGTCTTGAGCTATACGGTTACTGGGATTTTGACAAGTAAGACATGTTGGATCAAAATAATTTGTTGATCTGGAACAACATTCCCGCCCACAAATTTTGTCCTGACCCTAACTATCCCCACCTCTTACCCTACCCATAAGTTATCCCTAAAATAAGAGGGAAATGATAGGTGAATAACACTGATGTAGAGGAACCTAACCCTGGTTTTAATTCTAAACATAAACTGTAAATTGATGTTAATCCGAAAACATGTTGTACTGGTGAAATCACCTTCACCATTAAGCTGCATGTCCAAGTAGTCTGTACTGACTATAAAATAGTTTCTAAAATTGTGGCATAATGTGTGTGATGCACTCACCTAAAGGATTAGAAACATCATACTAATAATGTGTGTGAGACCACCTTTCGACTTCAGAACTGCCTTAATTCTACGTGGCATTGATGATTCAACAAGGTGCTGAAAGCATTCTTTAGAAATGTTGGCCCATATTGATAGGACAGCATCTTGCAGTTGATGGAGATTTGTGGGATGCACATCCAGGGCACGAAGCTCCCGTGCCACCACATCCCAAAATTGCTCTATTGGGTTGAGATCTGTTGACTGTGGGGGCCATTTAAGTACAGTGACCTCATTGACATTTTCAAAAAAAGAAAAAGAAAAAAAAATGGTACATGGTGTCCATAAAGGGATGGATATGGTCAGATACAATGCCCAGGTAGGCCGTGGCATTTAAATGATGCCCAATTGGCACTAAGGGGCCTAAAGTGTGCCAAGAAAACATCCACACACCATTACACCACCACCACCAGCCTGCACAGTGGTAACAAGGCATGATGGATTCATGTTCTCATTCTGTTTACGCCAAATTCTGACTCTACCATCTGAATGTCTCAACAGAAATCGAGACTCATCAGCAGCCAACATTTTTCCAGTCTTCATCTGTCTAATTTTGGTGAGCTCTTGCAAATTGTAGCCTCTTTTTCCTATTTGTAGTGGAGATGAGTGGTACCCGGTGGGGTCTTCTGCTGTTGTAGTCCATCACAAATGCTTTGCTGCATACCTCGGTTGTAACGAGTGGTTATTTCAGTCAAAGTTGCTCTTCTATCAGCTTGAATCAGTCGGCCCATTCTCCTCTGACCTCTAGCATCAACAAGGCATTTTGACTGCCACATAGTGGATGTTTTTCCCTTTTCAAACTATTCTTTGCAAACCCTAGAAATGGTTGTGCGTGAAAATCCAAATAACTGAGCAGACCGGCCCTACAACCATTCAACGCTTAAAATAGTAGTGGGTGATTTCGGACACAGCATATATATTCAAACAGCACTACAAAATGGCAAACTCACTATACAATCCACTATATAGTGAGTAGTGGGTGATTTTGGACACAACATATGTTTGAGGAAGAGAGACATGTATAAGACATAGTTTCAGTGAAACCAATCTCTATAATAATAACCCATGTGTCGGAATAAACAGCCACCTAACTTCAGTAACCTGTTCTAATTGACCCAATACACATTTCTGTTTTTTTTTTTTTCAAATTAGAGACTATTAAAGGGGACCTGTTATGTAAAATGTACTTTTACATGGTACAATGTGTGTCGGCAGTGTGTACACAACCACCACACACTCCTCTTTCTTAATCCCCATAAGCAGTGTCTCAGAACAAGCCCTTTGAGATTGTAGCTTTAGTGATGTCCCACAACTACTGACAGACTCTGCCCTATACTGGCATAGACCCTTTTCTTTTCTGTAAACATTTTCTGTGCTTAAAGGAGTCCTATTATGCCCTTTTACGAGCTGTGCGCATGATTATCTTTGATTAGCACGAGTATTCGAGTATTTATTCTTATTAAAGCACTAAAGTTATTCAATAAAGAGCAGAGTGATTTTCTGTTTTTGTTTTATTGTTTGATTCATATTAACAGAATATATAGCAGTAAGTACTATATGTTATGCAGCTTTCACTTTGATACACAGATCTAATAAACACACGCGATTTCTTTGCTGTTTACGTTCACAGACATAACTGACGTTTATGTGTTTTTGAAATAACCTTGTGTGAATTTGGCAGTTTATAATATAACATAACATAACATAACATAATATAATATAATATAATATAATATAATATAATATAATATAATATAATATAATATAATATAATATAATATAATATAATATAATATAATATAATATAATATAATATAATATAATATAATATAATATGATAAAAAGTGTGGTGTTATAAATGTACATTAAAAAATTTTTTTTTTTTTGGAAGATTTACAATGCGCTGTTGACTGTTAGGCTAATTATATACAGTTAAAATTTAAATACATATAATTTAAATTAATTAATTTATACATATATCATTTAGTATTATAACAGTAAACCACAGAAAATAAAGGTAAATTAAAATTCCACATAGCCATGTATCATATTTTTTTTTTCCTGAGTGAGTTCAAAGCAAATCAAGCTTGGATAAGAGTAACTATATGCTCAGAAGTGCTGAGATAAAAATTGCCTAGCCCATTTGATCAACTCCATCCGCTATGAATGTGTTTTAGTAAGGAAAGTTTGTTTTTAATGTTATATCCATGTTAATGTCATAGAAAGAAAATCAGAGAATAGAATTGTTATTGATTGCACAAATCATTTTGAATAACTTTTATTTTAGAGTTTAGACCAAAAAAAATACAATCAAGGCAATATTAATATTCAAGTATTAAATAATATTTAATATCCAATATTCAATTATTTTAATGTACAGTATTTTTGTTTTGATGCAACGAACCGAGACACCAGTCAGTGGGGGGCAGCAGTGAGCTGACTGCTCTAAACTGCAATAGAAACAGAGAAAGAATACTCACCAGCGCTATGTTCGCATGTTCGGTTAGCTTTTTAATCTGCCTCTGTTGATGATTGATCAAGTATATCAGTGTTTGGGTTATCCGATTCTATAAACGTCTTGCGTTATCACGCAGGAGGATGTACAACAGATAATCGTGTCTAACGTAAGTAATAATGTGCAGTGCTATCTTGCTAGCATTTCTTGGCCAGTAGTTGAGAGACTAAACTTTTCGCCAAGTTACCTTCACTTTGGTCTGTCGTTGGATAGCAATACACATTCTTAAAAGTTATTATTAGAGATATAATATGGAGACTTGTTTAATTGAGTTTAACTTTAAAACTCAGTTTAAAATAAGTACCTAAATCAATCTTCCCTTGTGTTTTTCTTTACCCAGTGTTTTTGTATGCTGTTGTGTAATATCATGTGGGAAAACAGGTTGTTAAGGTCTGAGGAAAACCAAATGTATATATATAATTATATAATTATAATAATTATAATATAATTATAATTATATATAAGTATACTGCCTATCTAAATAGATATACTATAAATCCCCCCCCCCCATTGGGTTAGTGTTATAAAGGGGGCAATAGTATAAAATGTATAAGTTCATGTAGTGAAACATTCCCATAGGCCAAGTCTCTTTGAGCCATTCTGTCAACCTTGAATTAATTCAGGTGTGCCCTGAGCTTTTTCTGCAAGAATTGATCATAATCCATCCAACATCTGTTCTGTTCTGATGGGTACTTCATTTGGACACACTTACTTCCTGTTAGACTGTGCTATGCTAATTGGTTAAAAGCTTGTAGATACAGTAATCTGGCAGGGGATCCGGATTATCATAATGCACTTGATTATCACTTGTTCATCCAGTTCTATTGCAGAGGTGCCCAATCCTGTTTGTGGAGATCAACCCCACCTGCAGAGTTCGGATACAAACCTGATTCAACACACCTGTTTTTAAATATCTCCTAAAAACCTGAATTAGCTGGTTCAGTTGTGTTTGGGCAGGGTTGTTGGAGCTCAACTTAGCTGGAAGGTAGATCTTCAGGAACTGAAGATGCTTAAATTGTAGGTGTGAGTGAGTCTGTGCGTCCCAAACCATGTAATGGGAAGACTTAGGTAAGCTCAGAAAAATAATTGCTAAGAGAATTCATGGACAGTCTCTTAAGTATGGCAAGAGATGGCCATAGAATCCCTAAGAGTCGGATACGACTGAAATGGTTAATGAAAGAGAGCGAGAGATCTCCAGGCACAGTTTCTATCGTGATCAGGTGACTGGTCCTGTGCTCCTCTCTTATTCTTCCAGTTGATGGCACCATTTCGCTTTGTTTTGACAGGGCCGTAAGGGTCTCATCTGACAAAGATGTGCCTCAGTTTCAGATGCTTGTTTGTATTATTGTGAATGATCCCATTATTAGTGATACAGCTTCCAGAAGAGACGGCATGCGGTAGCTGTATCTGTATGTTTTGGCTCGTCTCTGTCTGGTTGAAACACTTGATCTGCGCTTTGCAAGTGTGTTTACTCTCTGTATCTCTTCTTCACGCCTTTTTAAAGACTGGGTGTATTTGAGACTCGCATTCATAGGAAACAAAGTAGCTCAACAAGGTCAATTTAAGATCAATATTCATTCAAAGTCAAACAAAAAAAAGAAAGAAAAGTACATACATTAAAGTAAATATATGTAGATGCGTCTTAAGAGCTTCCTTGTAGCCGATCGTTTCTGAGTGGGGGTTTGATCTTCAACTGACTGGCATATCATGTGACCCGTCAGTGGCTAGCTGCCAGTCGTGACTCGTGATCATGGTTTAATTGGGATAACCGTCCCCAAAATATCTATCATACAAAAGAATAGATGCATGAGATTATATTCATAAAAAAAATATTATGAGTGTCTGATCATGGCCATTTAACTGCTTTAATTGGGATCAAATTCTCTAAAATGCCAATCATACAAAAAAACATAATCATTTCAACAGATGCCTAATAAATGAGTTAAAGCGGGAGGAACACAAAACACAAAAACTGCCTGTCTGCTGAAGATCGAAGCCCTACTGTAATTTCTTCACACCTAAGGTGTTATCTCTGTTAACAGTGATGTAGTTCCTTCTTGATGTAGATCATAGAACACATCACTGTCAATGCAATGAATGATTCAATTCTGCTTTAGGATGTAGCAGTTGAAATGCAAACAAACAGATCCTTCACCACACCAAAGTTTAATGCTCTCAGCAGACAACACACCCTTACAAATAAAAAGAAACACGCTTGGCTAAAGAGATAACGCATACAATCTGTCAATCCCATACAGAGTTAAATGTACCTGCTTCGTCACTCTTACTGTGGAGGTCACGGGTTATGAGGACGTGGATCTTTTGTAAGAGTCACATCAAATACTGCTTGAGCTAAAGGATTTTTTTTTGTCTTGTTGATTTTGGATTGTTTCACTGCAAAGTAACTCAGAAATATTTAGAGAAAAGAGTCATCTATGATAAACGCATAAAATTTGTCCCATTTATTGTCATATGGTTTATGTTAAATTGCTTAATTGTAAAGTAATTCAATGAAAAGAATCATTTATTTATTTATTTTTTCCAATATTGAACCCTGAACCAATATTGAACCAATATTGAAAAAAAGGAAAAAAAGAAGAAAATAATCATTTATAATGAACAATTACATTTAAAATGGCTATCGTTTGAAAATATCTTGTTTGTTATCAATTATATTTTATGTCATTGCATTTCAGAATAGTTTTGCTATGTTGAATATTCATTTTACAAAGAAATTATTATAATTAATAGATAAATAAATATGAATATTTTCAGACCGGTCTTCAAAAATATGTGTGATGTCTGATACTGTATATTTTCATATAATAATTTATTCAGATTTTCTATTTTCAAATACTTGATTAAATAAAAATCTCCTTTTCTGGTTAGGTTAGAAAAAATAAAGCTGAAAAGGCCTCTGAAAACCTGTTTCAAGGTAAAAGATAATCGCCGTTTAGCTACAGAATCTGTAATTTTACCAGACCTGTGAAGGCAGTAATGTGATGGAATGTAAAAATATATACACACACTTCTGGTTATTATGTTAAAAGGAAATAATATGGCAGGGTGAGTTGTGTCTACAAACTGCTTTCGGGGCTGTAAGAGGATGCAGGGGCGGAGACACGTCTTTCCTCTCTCCCAGCCAGCCAGCCAGTTGGTGTGCGTGAGCTGTTCTGACTCCGCCCCCTGGGCTGTTCCATCCCGCGCTGCTTTGTGTGAAACATGCATTGGGCCGCTGTCCTCCTCCTTTTTGCTTTAATGGCTGTCAGAGACACTGAATAGAGGGAGAGCAGCTAGAAAGGGGTTCTGTTTAATTCAGAAGGGAGCGGGAAAGAAAACACTGCATACACTATGATGCCAGGATATGCTAGAAACCCACACGTGAGTCAGATGCCATTTTGTCATTTGCTTTTCCTCATTCCTTCTGCCTCCATCCCTCCCTCCCTCCCCCGTTTGTAATGATTAGGGTGCAGCTAGAGTCTTGTGATGCCTTTTAGCAGGGTTGATGAGTGTGTGAGATGCAAACATGGATGTATGGTCTTGATGTGGACACTTAGTCAGAATGACTTCTGGTTTTTATTTTTATGTAGAGAATACATCAGAAACACAGGGGTTGGTTGGACTAATGAGCAGTGACCTATGTAGGACAACTGTGATGAGGTGATGATTTCCCAAAAGGCCTTGCACTGCCTTAAAATATGCCATATTCTTTTATAACTTCCTTTTTGGTGGACGTGTGGGAGTTGGCCCTGAAGATGTTCGATTGACAGCTCTTAATAGAGCACAGTCAGACATTGTACTGTCTGAGACCTTGTTCATGTCATACCATGGTTGTAAAATCATGTGCGAGTGAAGTGTCTATAAATGCAGTTTTCTTCTGCCTGAAGAATGCACAAACACGTCTAGATAATGTCAGGTTAAGCTTATTTCACAATTAAACCACCCTTAAATATTTGTGGTCAGTAAGTATAAAGTTTAATACTTTAATTCAGCAGGGATGCATTACATGGATCATAAGTGACACTAAATAGATTTGCGTTTATTACAAAAGATTTCTATTACAAAAGGATCATGAAAGAACCATGGTTTCCACACAAATATTAAGCAGCACTGCTGTTGCCAACATTGATAATAATAAGAAACGTTTCTTGAGCACCAAATCAGCATCATGACATCATGACTTTTGCGTAAACATACACGCCACTTTCAAGTCAAGTAGCGTGTTATCTATACGCATTTTGAGCTATCTGCGTGTCCGAGTGATTACGCTTTAATACACGCCGTTAAATGTCCGAGCGAAATGAAGCAAAATGTAGATCTACATTTGGGGAGCGATATTTTTTTTTTCCTCGGATAGTAGGGGAAGACTCATAAATGGTATTAACCCCAGTGACGGGTAGGTTTAGGGACGGGGTTGAGGTAGGTCATATATTTATATATACAATTACGTAACGTTAAGTCAACAGCATTCATGAACACGCTGAAAAGTGATTATGCATGTTGATAGCACGCCAAAAATGGAAATACGAATTGGTGTGTCATATAATTTTCTGATAGGTCATGTGACACTGAAGACTGGAGTAATTATGCTGAAAATTCATCTTTGCCGTCACAGCAATAAATTATATTAAAACCGTGAAATGAAATCGTAGTAATATTTTATAATAGTTATAAAAGTTTTTTTGTTTATTAAAAAAAAAAGAATCCTTAGTGAGCATAATATCATTGTTTTAAAAACAAAAAATGGTAACACTTTAGTTTAGGGTCCAATGGGCTCCTTGCACGGGGGTATTTCCAGTGAAGGTCTAAGGATGCTCGATAACTTCTGCCGATCGTAGAGTCCAATGCAATACCGAGAATATATATTGAATTTTATACTCCATGTTATAGTAAAGAAACGTTAGTCACAAAAACAGGTAAAACAGACACCCCTCGTTGTGTTTATGCTTCTTTTTAAAATTATATTAAATGAACATAACTATATATAAAATTACATCTAAACGTATGAAAGTTTCGTTTCAAAGACGGGAGGACAGTAAATTTTGAAGACTCTGCCATAATCCCGTTTTCCTCCGCTTTAATCTCCCCAACTGGAAACTGACGAGCATCCTTCGTCAAATGCCGAACTTATGCGTGCATATAGCCCATTTTCACTATTAGTAGTTGCTTTTTTCCCATGTACATTACTAGGATATTGGCTGTTTATTAGTACTTATAAAGCACATATTAATGCCTTGTTCTGCTTGACCATATTCTACATCCCTCTACCCAATACTTAAACTTAACAAATACCTTACTAACTATTAATAAGCAGTAATTAGGAGTTTATTGAGGCAAAAGTCATAGTTAATAGTGAGAATTGGACCCTAATCTATAGTGTGACCCAACAAATCTTAACTTTTGACTTTTGAAATTTGGCATTGGAGAATTTTGGAACTTTTGAATTTTGGCATTTGGCATATTAGATATTTTTTCATTCATGTGTTGCTTTTGATCGAGTTTAACGAATTTGATTCTCTAACTTTCGATTCTGTGTGTCTGTGACATGCCAAGTACAGTTGAACAGTAAGTAGTACCCTACATTTCAGTGTCGCATGATATTGAAAAATGAATGTAGAGCACAATATGACTGCTTTGTCTTATAAAATTATCATTTTGAGAGTGGATAATTCTGCAAGCATATTTTAAATTAGATTTTTTAGATTACCTAGATAATTTTTTGCTAGTTGTCCCAATGGTTTCAAATATTTTATTATTATTTTTTTATTTTTTATTTTTTTTAACGAACTCAACCTTCACATCCACATACAATACATAGGGAAAAGGTATTCGATAGACCTCTTTAAATTGTAAGAACATGAAACATCTTGGACCCTTTTTATTTTTTCTGTCGAATCAGCACAAAAGATGTCTTGAAGAATGTCACCAATCAGGTTAATAATAACCTATTGGGAAAACACTTTAAGCATCAAGTTCTCTGTGGAACTGGTTTGGCATTTAGTTCTGACAATTTACATTTGACACTTGATTTTCCAGTCGTCTTTGGTTTTGTGACAGAAGACGATGACTCAAACCACAAAAACTGAACATATTTGCATTGACTCCAAGGAATGCCACACCCTTGTGGCATTCCTGTGTGTTTGGGATAGTTTTCTTTTGAGTATAGTTAAAAGCCTCTAAATAGCTCTCTTCTAACAATAATAATAATGTTGTATGAAATCATATTATTACAAATCAGATAAACTCAACAATTTTTTCTAAAATTAAAAAATTATATTCTCACTGTATGATGCCATTTTTGTTTGTCTTCACTAAAAATTAAATTCATATCCTTTTGCAATCTATTGCATGTTATATGCGTTAACCTCATAAAACCTACAGATTCATATTTGATAAATGAATTTCTAAGGCCTCTAAATTATCAGCGTGATCAAAACGTTGCTGAAAAACTTGTTGTACACAATCTACACCATGACTTCTGTAGAGGCCTAAATGAAGAATTGTAAAAATGTTCAGTTTGCATTGCATAATATGTTTTACCCCCACAATAAAATCATAAAACTAAGCGTTTAAATATCATCTTATCTTATGGGAGATAAAGAGCTGTCAAATCGATGATTTGCCTCTGACATAAAAGTTTGTGTTTACATAGTGTGTGTGTATAATAAAATAAGCAATAAAGTTTACGATATCAGATTTTCATCTTATTTGGGCTTCTGAATAAAACTGATGTGTTAGTTCCATGTTTCCATATATCATCCTAAATTGGCATGATGTATCTGACACACAACATTTTACCAAAACACATTGGCAAACTATTTATATTTTGCCTAAAGGTTCAATAAGCTGACTTTGACTGGTTTGGTAATTTTATCGTATGCAGTGGGACATTTAAACTCACAATGATAGCCCCTTTATTTCCATGTACTTCGCCCCTACTTTCCAGTTGTGTTTGCTTTTTCCTTATAAAACACATTTGAAAAGTTGAAATGGTCAATGTCCATATACAGAAACAAGTGTTTGAAGGTGTCTCTCCTCTTGCATAGAAAGGGCATTTGGAATAAAGAAAGTAAAGAATTGACGTCATTTAGTAAGTTTTATATTCATCTATGAAGTGACTAGCAAAATATACTTTTTCTTTTTCTTATTCTGTTTTCATGCCTCAGAGTGTTCAGGTCTGGAATACTCATGTAAGTATGATCCTTCTCGATTTGGCAACCCGACATGAAAGGCTTGCTCTGATTTACTACAGTTCATTGTGTTTTTTCTCTTTTATTTGAACACACTGTCATTCAAAAGTTTATCAGGATTTGTAATTGTTTTTTAAAAAGTCACTTGTACTCACCAAGGCTGCATTTATTTGGTAAAAATACTATAAAAACAGTAGTATTGTAAAATATTATAACAAAATAAGTTTTCTATTTTAATATATTTAAAAATTAAATCTATTCCTTTGGAATTTTTCTGTATCATTACTCCAGTCTTCAGTGTCATGATACTTCAGAAATAATTCCAAAATAACCATTTCTTATTATTGTCAATGATGAAAACCATTTTGCTGCTTAATATAATTTTGGAAAGAGTGATTTTTTTCAGGATTCTTTTATGAATAATATAGCTAAATAAGAAAGTACTTTAAAAGAATGGCATTTATTTGAAATCTGTCTGAAATCTTTTATAACATTATAAATGTCTTGACTGTTACTTTTGATTTATTGCAGCCTCGCTGAATAAGTGTATTAATTCCTTGATAAAATGTTACTGACCCCAAGCTTTTGAATGGTAGTGCATAAAACAGATCGATTTTAATCAATACAGGGTTCAAACTATGCTGAACCGGAAGAATGGCACTTAATTAGCTAAATAAATCATTATTTTTTTTTTATTAATGAGTTTCTTACGTTTTGGTAAAGCAATAAAGTGCATTTAGCCATGACAAAATTTGCATATTCATTCTTCTTTTTGTTTTCTCAGAATACCATAGTTATTTGTAATTATGTTCCTCATTTAGGAGCTGTATTATCTGAAGACCCAGCGAGCACAGGAGAAGATGGAGCATGTGGAGAAGGAGTTGAAGCAACGACTACGGGTGTGCGTGGCCACCTGTAACAGAGCGGACTACTCTAAACTCGCCCCCATCATGTTCGGCATCAAGGCTCACCCTGAAATCTTTGACCTGGAAGTGGTGGTGCTGGGTTCACATCTCATTGATGATTACGGGTAAGGCTGCTGAACATTATCATATCATCCGTTTAACTAACATACATTCAATTGTTGAAGGGAAAGTAGATATCAGAGGGGTCGTCAAACATAACTAAATTTGTATTTATAAAACTAACCTGATAAATTGGTTTTGTCATTTCAAACCTGAAATGCTTTCCATTTCTTCCTGTGGAACACAAAAGTAATTTTGTTCATGCATTAAAAAGGCATTGGGGTCCAATGTTGTTTTGGTCGCTATTGGTGTTCATTCATTGTATGGACAAAAAACAGTTGACCTGCCAGATGAACAAAGAACAAAAGTGATCTAATGGTGTTGGTTATATTATGACAATCATCATTTGAATTTTATGTTTGTGATTTGTGCTGTTGGTTACAGCATAACTGTAATTCTGCATAAATATCCAGCATTTTAGATATAATATAAAATATTTCTTAAAAGTAGTAAAACAAATCTTTTTTTTAGGCACACACAGACCTCAAGATTCAGTCAATGCATCTCAACAATGGTGATGAGCAGAATATTCAATTAGGAAAAGTAAATTACATTGACAATTCAGATCATAATTTATTCATACCACAATGCATGATGGGAGTCATTAATGAGTTGTGATTGGTGGTAGCCACTGCGACATGGATTATTATTGTCACCATTGTTGAGAATCAGGCTGATTATTGCTGTCCGTGTGTTTCTTAATAAATTCAATTGAAGGTGTTTTGATCAGAACAATTTTTATTAAATATTTTGTGTGATAAAAAAAATACTGATAATCACATGCTGTAGCATCACAAAGCAGTTGTTAACAAGTTAAACCAAATCATCTAAGTAAGTTTCATTATTCAGATCAAAGCATGATTATAACGCTATCAGATCACAATTTTCTTTGTTAATTTGACTGTTGTAAATCAACAACAGCAGACAAACAAAATTTAAAGTGAAAGTATAAGGGTCAAGAGCCCAACTAAAGCAAACACTGATCTCCATAACGGTGACTTACAATTTGTGATTTAATTTTCTCCTTCAGAGATTCTGCTTGTTAACATCAGGTGTCTTCAATAATGCTCAATCATCACTAAATTAATCACTTAATTATCTATTTATCATATATGCATCATATCTTCCATCTGAAAGCAGGTGAAGGTGATTTACTTCTAATCAAGGAACCAGTATATCGCCCAGCCCTAATTTCAATACAGCTTCTGTTTACGCATTTAAAGGCTGCTATTGGAATATTGGGGGTAAACGTCACATTATGCAACTACGCATTACTTTACGGAGAGCTTACGACCTACTAGCTAAATGGTGCAACCGAATAAAGTACAGACAGAGTTAGTTACAAACTAGGTAGTAGTTACTAAGCCTCATAAGTGCTTAAGTTCCAACTTAAGAAAGAACGTACAAGTGGCTGGTGCAACCCTACCCTAGCCTTGAGAGCTTTGAAACATGAATCAGCTCTATTTCTCACTGTTGCCATGGAAATGTTGGAATGTAGCTCTTGACGGTGGGAGTTTGGCTCTCACATTGGGCTGCAGATGGTGGCTAGAAACCCTTGTCTTTAAACAATGAACCCAAACCAGCCTTTACTCCGCCTTGGGTCAAAAAACCTTGACTTTACCTTTATTATTCTATTTCAAAGAAAATGGAAAACAAGCTGCCTCTTACCATGCACGCTTTTTCTACATAATTTCAGTGTTTGGTACTTACCGTACTTATTAAAAATGTACTTGCATCCTTAAAATGTTCAACATTCAAACTGTAACATACAGCGATGGTGTCTTGTGATATTTGTACACTGTCTGAAACCAAATTCATCTTCTTTCTTGCATTTATTTTCATACTGAATTGTGATTGATTTTTTTTATTTTTATTTCTAACAGCTTTTAAACGCTATCGCTCTTTGATGCAGATAAGGGCTGCAACAACGAATCTATTGAAAACATCAATATAATCGATCATGGAAAAAAATCGACAACAAATTTTATCTTCAATTAAATGCATCTGCCAATCTCAGCACACATTTTCAGATGCCTTATTAAAAGACTACAATTGAAAAAATCTATGTGTTATGAAATTCAACCTACCAAAGCGGCTAGTATTTGGCGGGTTTGGTGGATGTTGATGTCAAGCCCTGGCTGTGATTATTTAAAATTTGCATCTGTCAAAGCTTGTACTGACAGCAAGTGAGTCTTTGCTAAACTTCACAGCAATAATTTAGAAAATAATTGATTCAAATGTCTTTATTTGTTAACAATAATACATTATCCATCCAATTAATAGAAGAAATAATCAACAGATTAAAGGGGTCATGAACTGGCTTTTTAAATTTTATTATATTGTTGTCTGAGGTCAACTTATGATGTTCGCTTGGGTTTTACATTCAAAAACATCAAAATGAATAAGTAATAGGCTATTTTGTACCCTAGTTTTGAGCCTAGCTCAGAAACGCTCGGTTTTTTTGGGCGTCTCGCACTGAAGACTTGGAAGTAAACGCCCACTGCTGTGAGTGGAAAACAGTTTTGCATATTATAATGAGTTTCAACTCACTCGTCGATGCACTTGGGGGGATGTTGTTTTGAAACGTCCAATGTTGTAAAATGGCAACCGGAATGATTCCCCCATACATGATGTTCGGGCCTAAACCAGCCGTGTTGAAGTAGGCGTTGATCTTCTCCTGCGGGGGTGGTGATTTATCCTCTTTGTCGTCATAGTTCCCCACTTTAAAAAAAAGGGGTCGTTTGCTGAGCCTGGTGTCAATAAAAGCTTTTATTGGACTAACAATGACGTTTTCAGTTCTGAAACTTCTTATAATATGATGACATCTTAGATGTCAAAAGCTCATTTGATGAAAATTTGATTTCTCAGTTCATCACCCCTTTAATCAATAATTTAAATAATCGTTGCTTGCAGCACTACGTCATATTTAAAAGTTTCTTTTTGTCTTTCTCTTTCCCAGAAACACGATCCGTATGATTGAGCAGGATGAGTTTGATATCGGCTCTAAATTGCACACCATTGTTCGTGGTGAGGACGATGCTGCCATGGTGGAGTCCGTGGGTCTCGCGCTCGTGAAGCTTCCCGACGTGCTCCAGCGTCTCGCCCCTGACATTCTGCTCGTTCACGGCGACCGTTTTGACGCGCTGGCCTTGGCGACGGCAGCGTCTCTAATGAACATTCGCATATTGCACCTTGAAGGTGGAGAAGTAAGCGGAACCATTGATGATTCAATTCGTCATGCCATCTCCAAACTGGCACACTACCACGCCGTCTGCACCCGCTCAGCCGAGAGACACCTCATCTCCATGTGCGAAGACCACTCTCGTATCTTATTGGCTGGTTGCCCGTCATACGACAAGCTGCTCTCCGCCCACAAACGAGACGATTATGCTGATATCATCAAGTCTTGGATTGGTATGTAAATTAATGGGGAGAGATAACAGAATGAAGCCTATGCAATCCACAGAGTTAAATAGCGCAAAATGATAACTACTATGAAGTTTGGTTAAAATGATCCCATTATTTATGCATATGTGGTTCTTTGTTAAACAGGGGATGAGGTGAAGGAGCAGGACTATGTTGTGGCCCTGCAGCATCCTGTTACCACAGACATCAAGAACTCCATTAAGATCTACGAGTTAATGCTGGATGCTCTCATCTCCTTCAACAAGAAAACTCTCATTCTTTTCCCGAATATTGACGCAGGTGAGCTTTTTCGCTTGTTTTTTGTTTTTCTTTCTCACTGATCCTTCACACTTTTTGTGCCTCAGAAGATTATACACACATTTTCTGCCCATATATAGCTATGTTTCCTATCAGATTAAAAGGCTTAATGTGACCCTCAGCGGCAGCCGTCTAAGATAATTTGCAAGGGCTTTAGAGACAGACAAAACAGCCATGGATTGTTTTGAGTTTGGTGTTAATGATGGGTAGACGCAACTGGACGCAACAGTCAAAACAGAGGTGCTTTTTTTATAATGTCTGTTTATTGAAATAACAAGTCCAATAAGTTTATAGTCTTAACAATAAAATGGCCCTGCCACTGAGGAAAGGTGATATGACCAAAATTTTATGTAAGTGTTTAGTTGTTTTTGCTGTAACTTTAACAAAAAAAAACTTGGTTATAATATAATGTAATGCAATGTAATAATTTTAGTGTGAATTGAATTCAATTGTATAGTGACCATGTGCTATTAGTTATTTTTCCTGTAACTTCAAAGAAGAAGTTCTGTAAAAACTGCATACACAATATAAATATAATCTGTGTTAATTTAGTATGAATTATATTCTATTATTGTATTTATTTATTTTTTTTATTTTTAATTTTGATTTGAGTTTTAGCAATTCTAATTCTAAAAGGTTTGTCATTTTTTTAATATTTCTAATTAACTTTAATTCAGTTTGAATCATTTTATTTGAACTTAAACTTAATTTTATTTGCAATTTTTTTAATCTAATATTTATATTTTATTTCAGCTTTATTTAAATTAATTATTATTTCTATTTTAATAGTTTTATTTAACTATAACACTGAACAAAATACATCTTTCTATGAAATTGTGACTCTTATGAGGCATTACTAATGAATTGTTTAAAAAACAAAAAAATACATAAACCTCTTGACTTGATGTGAAACAGTCTTGCTATGAACTTCCCGGAATAAACTCCCTGAATAAAGAGGCTTAGGAGAATTCCCCCCATTAATGCCATACTGCTCTGCGTTTGTCTCATGTAGGCAGTAAGGAGATGGTTCGTGTGATGAGGCGGAAGGGAATCGAGCAGCATCCGAAATTCCGTGCGGTAAAGCATGTTCCGTTCGATCAGTTCATCCAGCTGATAGCACATGCCGGCTGCATGATTGGCAACAGCAGCTGTGGAGTTCGTGAGGCCGGAGCTTTCGGGACACCCGTCGTTAACCTGGGTACTCGTCAGACGGGTCGAGAAACAGGTAAGATTAGAGAGGAGTTGAGGCATTATGGCAGGATATGATCACCATTTTACTGTTCTGGTTATAGTTTTTCATTTAGATCCTTGAAACCAGGATGGCATATTTACTCTCTAAAACAAGTCTTGGCTGCTTTTTGTTTAATTGAGTGTCTTGAGTGTATTTGCCTTGATGGGCCCGTTTTACAAATTCATGATATTTTGAAAATAGGGGAAAATGTTCTACATGTGCGAGACGCTGACACGCATAATAAAATCTACCATGCTCTGGAGCTGCAGTTTGGAAAACGCTACCCCTGGTAATGAGATCTTTTTGTTACATTTTAGGCATCTTCTATTTGCATGCATCAAATATGCAAGCATCAGATATCATGATTGTAATGCAATTCTTAAAAATAATCAAAAATATTAGTATTATATACTTTTATAGTATTTATTAATATTTTGAATGTTTATTGTAATATTTTCCTTTTCTTTTTTAGTATTTTTATGCACTTATTAGTTTTTTTTTATTTCAGTTTTAGTAATTTTTTTAACTTTAACTTCACTTATTTTATGTCAGTTTGTTGCCAAGGCAAGTCAAGTTTTTCCATCTAATATTTATAAATTTTATTTCAGCTTATTTATTTATTTCCACAATATTTAATAGTTTAGTTAACAAGCGTGTGTCTTGATCTATTAAACACTAAACAAGCTGATTAAAAGCACATTTGAATGTAGTTATAAAAATCATTAAATCTCATTTCATATAGTCTGATAAATCCACTCATAGAAGCTTAATTGTGTGTGTTTGTGTATATATATATATATATATATATATATATATATATATATATATATATATATATATATATATATATATATATATATATATATATATATATATATCAGCCTTTGCATTAGTTTGTCATTTTGTAGTGTAGCTCAACTCACAGCTTTAATTAGAGAAGGGGGATTGAGTAATCAGACTTTTGACTGAAAAAAATAAAAGTATAAATTTCATACACTACACGGTTGCATACATTTTGCATAATTACATAGTGTATCGGTGAATAGTGTGTAATTGGAATACACCTTCATACTCTCACCATGTCCTGTGTGTTCTTGCTCTATCCACTAGCTCAAAGATCTATGGTGATGGAAATGCAGTCCAGCGTATCTTGAAGTTCCTTCAGGCCATTGACCTGTCTGAGCCACTTCAGAAGAAGTTCTGTTTCCCTCTGGTGAAGGAGTGTATTTCCCAAGATATTGACCACATTTTGGAGACACAGAGTGCCCTTGCTGTTGACCTGGGAGGGACTAACCTGCGGATCGGCATTGTCAGTATGAAGGTATGCTGAGCGAACCTCTGGTTTCAGATGTGTCAATCTCAATCTATGACCCAGAAAACTTGATCTACACCATTCACACACACAGAAAGAGCTGATTACACAATCCTTCTGATCAAACCTGCTGCAAACCAGTTCTGTGTGTCATGTGTATGAAATATTGACGTAAATGCTGCATATCCTGCTGCATAAAAAAATAGTTACACATCACAACTGGGCAAACACACACAACACGTCCCACTCCTTGTATTTCACCACCTCACACTTTCTGGCGTTAATGACGCACAATTTTGGACTGATTTCTTTTTATAATATTACTTAAAAGTTGACTAAAAATATTTTAAAACAGAAAATATCCACTAGCCATTTATAATTTTTCATTTGGATCCTTTTGACACCAAAAGCATGACTGACAGTGACTGCTAGTTACTAAAGTCGGCATGATATGGATGTTGCAATAGTCTTTTCTTCCCTATTTTGATCTGAGTGACACGGCTTCTCAAAAAATGTGTCCGTCAGAAATCGATTGGAATTTTAATTGATTGGTTGTGGAAAAAAACAGACAATATTCAATATTATTACAATTTAAAATAACCGTTTTCTATTTAAATAAATTTTAAAATGTAATTTATTCCTGTGATGCAAAGTTGAATTGTCAGCAGGTCAAGAAACATTTATTATTTTTTAGAAACATTTCTTCTAATTATCTTTATAATGGTCATCTGTGCTGCTTAATATTTTTGTGAAAACTGCAATAAAAAAAAATTCAGGATCCTTTGAAAAATTTCAAAAATATTTTCAGAAAGTAAATTTTATTTTATTTGAAATAGAAATATTTTGTTACAAATGTCTTTACTGTCACTTTTGATTAATGTCATGCATCCTTGCTGAATAAAACTATTAATTATTTTTTTAAAAAGTCTTTACTAATCCCAATTTTGAAAAGTGTATCTTGCGGAAATTTTTCTGTAATATTTAATTGTCATGGTTTAATAGCTGGTTGTTGCTTATTATATATATATATATATATATATATATATATATATATATATATATTTTTTTTTATTCATGTAAATGTATGCTTGTGTTTCAGGGTAAAGTGGTTAAGAAGTATGTTCAGTTGAATCCTAAGACGTTTGAGGAGAGGATAGAGCTGATTCTGAGCATGTGTAAACAGGCCATGGTTGACGCTGTTCACCTCAACTGCAGAATCCTGGGTGTCGGTATGTGCGTTTTTTTTCCTCTATACCGGTCATACGTTTACTCGATCATTAACTGTATCGTTTTTTGGCATTTCTTTCAGGTGTGAGTACAGGGGGGCGTGTGAACCCACAAGATGGGGTGGTCCTCCACTCCACCAAGCTAATAAACGAGTGGAGTTCGGTGGATATCCGTACACCTCTCTCTAGCGCCCTTCATCTGCCCGTGTGGGTCGATAATGATGGAAACTGCGCAGCCCTCGCTGAGAAGAAGTTTGGCCATGGGAAAGGCGTGGAGAACTTTGTCACCATTATCACAGGAACCGGTTAGTTCACTTTCTTATGTCCTTCACTGCTGCTTGCGGCTACGGTGGGGGATTTGCGAACAATGAAGACCAGACAGGTGGATTTAAAACCGTCAGACTGGTGACACTGGTTGATCAGGTTACCACAATACATTAAAATAAAATACCACAATCAAAATAAACATTTTCAAATATAATTAACTCTATTACTTTTTTTACTATTAGTTTTGATTAAATAAATGAAGCCTTGGTGACCACAAGAGACTTCTTTCAAAAACATTTACAAATATTATAGTTATTTTTTTCCTGATTGATCACTTAGATTTTTCTCATAACAGAGTTATGAAATTTTATAAAAGACATATGAACTTTTATTTTGCATTGCACACTAAACATGTATGCCAAATATGTCAAATATTGGGACTGTTATCCTGTTAATATTATCTATAGTAAGTCAGGGGAACAAACATGGCACATTAATTATACAGTTTTCTGAAAACATTGTGAAAATAATGTATTGTATGTAATGTATGTTGTATTGAAACTTGTTTCTGCCACAGAATAAAAAATAAAAAAGGTAATTGCTACTTTTTATCTCACAATTCTCAGATTTCCATGATGTAAAGTCTCAATTACGAGATATAAAGTAAGAATTGCGAGATATATTATTGTTACTATAACTCGCAATTCTGACTTTTTTTTTCCTCAGAATTGTGAGATATAAAGTCCCATTCTGAAGGGAAAAAGACTGACTTTATTTCTCGTAGTTGCGAGTTTAGATCTCTAATGTTATAGTTGTCTTTTAATATGTTTTATTGTGGCAGAAACAAGCTTCCATAGTGTTCAGTATATGAGGTTCCAGCTTCCTGGTTGATCACTATGCAGTGTATTTGCATAATTTCTGATATTCCTTATGTTTGACTGCTGTTATTCTGCCTGTATATTCCTTGGCTTTGTGTTTATATGTACAGGAATTGGAGGTGGTATAATCCAGCATAATGAACTGATCCACGGCAGCACATTTTGCGCGGCTGAGCTGGGACACATCGTGGTCTCGCTAGAAGGACCAGAGTGCACGTGTGGCAGCCACGGCTGCATAGAAGCATACTCATCTGGTCTCGCCCTGCAGAGAGAAGCCAAGAGACTCCATGACGGTAAGACGACCACTCACACACGCTAAAGTAGGCTTAACAGCCACACCCTCTCTGTCACGGTTTTTCCTTTTCAGTCAGTTTAACGTCACAGTTAACAGTGGTGTAATCCCTCACTATTTTTCAGCACATTTCTGTAGGATACTTTTGAACATACCAAAGCTTAACATCCAAACATAAATCCACTCAAAAATGTTGCTTTTGTATTCCTGTTTTAAAATTTCTCCAAAAGCCTTTATCTATCCATTCTTTAAAAACAAAAACTGACCTACCCTGATTTGAGAGAGGAATCGCACTGCTTTCTGGAGTAAAAGTCAAAACACTTTTTATAATAGCGTGACTGACAGTAGTCTCAACAAAATAATGAAAACGGTTGTTGGAAGTCTGGTTTATTTTATTGACACTATTTGAATTTATGAATTTATAACATTTTATAAAAAAAGGTCCAATGCATTAAATAACATTTGAGCAATAACATTTGTTACAGTATTTATTAGTCTTTGTTAATGCTAGTTAATAAAAAAATACAGCTTTTCATTTCTAGTTCGTGTTGGCTCAGTTCAAGTTAATTTTAACAGATACATTTTGATTATATATTATTCATATTATTTAATTGTATATAGTAAGTATAATGTCATTTGTAAATGTTGAAAAAAATACAAATAAACAAATAAAACCTTATTGTTAAGTGTTACTGAATATGCTTATTTATTAAAATATTTTATGAGATTTATATTTGAAGGAATTTGCTCAACAACAAAATCACTGATTAAAATGAATTTCCCACAAATCCCACAAATCACTGTTCTGCATTTTACATTATTTTGTTTTTAGACTTATGCTAACTTATGAGGACTGGAAAGTATATAGTAACTATGATATGATATATGATATTATATAATTGATATGATACATGTTGTCATTTAATTTTTAGTTAATAAGTTTCACAGTTGCTTCCTAAAACTAATAAACACTGAACGTTGATTTAATAGAAGAGTTGTATGCAACAAATGCATTTCCAAGTAAAATGTGACATGTTTCTTTTCCCATTTGATGACAGAGGACTTGCTGTTGGTGGAGGGAATGACTGTGAATAACAAAGAACAAGTGAATGGTAGTCATCTGATCAATGCTGCTCGCCTCGGCAACTCCAAAGCTGAGAGCGCACTTCACACCGGTAGGACGCACATCCGAGTACATACATTATTCTCGGGCCGGCTTGTTGTGAAGAACAGCACTGATAGTCTCTCTTCTCTTCCCTGACAGCGGGTACTGCTCTGGGTTTGGGCATTGTGAACATCCTGCACATGGTCAACCCATCTCTAGTGATTTTGTCTGGTGTCCTGGCAGAGCATTATGAGAATCCAGTTCGTCAGGTCGTCAGTCAGCGCGCTCTGCTCTCGGCACAGGGGACCAAGATCATGATGTCTGAGCTGGAGGATCCTGCCCTGCTGGGCGCCGCAAGCATGGTACTGGATTACACCACACGGCGTACCTACTGACGGAGCTGGAAAACCAGGAACCAGCAGGTTACAGACTTAACGACCGAGGGCCAATCATCTGTTACGTCATAGTGGCTTATAAGGATCATAGTGGCTTTTTAAGTATGACGAGATTTTTACTAGTTTGTATTATTTGGGATCAAGCGCTTGATGAAGGGTGTGTAATTTTGAAGAATAATTTAAGTATATGAAGTAAGGTTTTTATTTAATATTTGAACGGTGGTACTAAGGGGTATTTGTTACTGAGAAGCTGCTATGGTTATCTGCTCTGTCTCGCTTTCTGTTATTTGTGTTTTTTTCATGGAGACAGTCATGTTCTCCAGTGCACCTTTCTGTATGTTGATGATCTGTTGCCAATATTTTTTGGTCTCCAGCACCAAATGTTTCGTTTTCATTCATCCTACCTGTATGCATAAGTGAAAGAATTTTGTCTGTGTACTCTAATTTAATATTTTATTTTTGAATCACAGTAAAATAATTTACAATATGTACATTAAATCAGTAAACACAAAATTTTGTATTATGACCATTGAACTGATTTTTTATATTACAGTCCCATAATACATGCATGAACTGAAGGATATCTGCAGAATATTGAAATATTTATATTAGTTTATTTAAATATACAAATACTATTCTGTTTGGTTTGCTTTGCACGTGAAGAAAATAATGGTTTTAGAATTTTAGAAGTATTTTTTAGGTATGTTTTATTTATATAGCACGTTTAACATGTTTATTCCTCAAATGACTCTTCTTAAATAATCATTTAGATACAATTGGTCATCTGAAATGACTACATTACACATGTATTGAGACATATTTGTGTAGCTAGCCTTTAGGGTTTCCTATGCTAGGTAACGTTAGTAAATATCCTGAGCGGAGCAACCTGTTGTAACGTTACCTCTGCAAAAACGGAACAAAAATTTCTTTTTCGTTATTTGGCCAAGCAGACACTTCACAATACACAATATACAACTCTGAAATATCCAAAGAAACCATAAATAACGCAGATTACAAAATGTGGCTAAATGTTTATGCATCACTGGACTAAAATGTATGTCATTTTTAATAGATTTAACTTACTTTATATGTTGAAACATCACATAATAACAAAACAACACAAAAAGATAAATAATTAAAAGTTCAGAACTTTTATTGAAGCGAAAAGATAAAGTCTTTTATTTTGAAAAAAGTGGGCGTGTGCATAAATAAACCCGGAAGTTTTGCGTTCTCTTTCATCGAGGCATTTGACGCGTGTAACCAAAGCAGTGAGACGTCTCACCGGCTGTCATTTCTGTAGATTTTTTTGCCGTGTTTTGCACTTGGATTTAAAATGCCTCTTGAATTTGAGTTATGCCCTGGTCGCATGATCGGAGGAAACAACCCGTGTTTCATTATTGCAGAAATCGGACAGAATCATCAGGGAGACATTGAAACTGCCAAGGAAATGATCAAGATGGTTAAGGTAAGAGTGCATTTGTATTATCAACATCAATATTGTATATGCATTAACGGCTGTAAGCCTGGGAATTTAAATAAAATTGTTTTGGGAACTGTTTACTTAGTGTTTGCAATAGTTTTTAAAACGTAATTCGCAGCCGTCAGTGTTACTGATAATCATTCAGAATGCTTCATCTCAAATCATTCAGCAGACATCATCTCAAAACACTTCCTCACACTTCGGAAGTTTGTCGTAGAGTATTTTAAGCCATAACTACATATAAAGCAGTTTAATAATAAGCATTAACATATATTTTACACATTATATAGGTACAGGTGCTATAAACATTTAAATTAACAGATCTTTCTTTTCCGAAAGATACTAATCTACTCCATGAGTACATTCTGTTAATTTCATTCATAATGGAATTTTTGAATAAAAAAATGTAAATGTTTTAATAATGCACCATATTAACAGAAATAGTTATTTTTAGATTGACTTTTCTTATTTTTGTATAAAACCATTTCATTTTTTTTTATTAAGGTCACAATGTTTCACTTTTCTGATATTATTTCATTGTATGTAACTATTTCTCCTCTACCAGGACTGCGGGGCGGACTGCGCGAAGTTTCAAAAGAGTGAGCTGGAGTATAAATTCAACAAGAAAGCGCTGGAGCGGCCGTACACCTCCAAACATTCCTGGGGGAAAACATACGGAGAGCACAAGCGCCATCTTGAGTTCAGCCATGAGCAGTACAGAGAGCTGCAGCAGTACGCCAGAGAACTGGGCATCTTCTTCACCGCGTCAGGCATGGACGAGGTGAGCCCCAGAACGCATGCGCAAATTATTTTCATATGTTTGTTTTTTGGCTTTAGGCTTACTGTTAGCTAGGAAAGAAGACACGAGCCTGCCTAACTCATCAAATAGTGATGTAATGAAATTCCAAAATGTCTTGTGTATTATTATTTTATCTATTTTTACATCACGTTTGTCACGTTATGATCACAGCTTCCCAAGTACATAAGCGGTACCATGGTTCTTTGATATATGGCACTAAACTATATTTGTATACCACAGCATTTACTTAGTACTTAGCAAGAATGCAATGAAACATTTTAAAAGAAATGTTAATTGTAGTGTTTCTGTCTTTTAAGATGGCTGTAGAATTCCTGCATGAGCTCAATGTGCCTTTTTTCAAAGTTGGATCTGGAGACACCAACAACTTCCCCTACCTCAAGAAAACTGCGCAAAAAGGTCTCCATAATTTTTTCTTTATTTTATATTTTAACAGGGACAATGGAAAGTCAATGACTGCCCCAGAATTAGCTACAGAGCTACATTTCATCTGCAGTCCCTGGGCAGGAGAGACTAAAACACACAACATAACTAAAACATAACATTCATCAGCAATAATAAAAGAAAGTAAAAAAAGAAAACGTACTTTCTTTTTTTTTCCTCAAAAAAGAAAGTACATTACAAATAATATAGTACAAAAACATACTTTCAAAAACATAACGCTATAATGAATATTATATCTAAAAAAACATGAGAAAGAAAAATAGACAAGAAAAAAAACTGCCAAGATTAAATAACCAGATACTAAAGCACAAGATGTTCAATTATTACATGTTTGACTCATCTTTATCCATATTTTTTAAATGTAACTTAAATTGTGCTGAAGTAGGACATGTCTGATATTGGTTGGTATGTTATTTGTTATTAACTGCTTTTACAGAAAAAGCTGAAAGATCAAAATCACTAACTCTTAAATGTACTTCACAGTCACCTCTTGATGAAGCTCTTGTTTGTCGTGTGTTCTTAGCACACAAAAAGACAAATTCTTCATTATAAACTGATATTATCACAAACAATACGATTTTGTGAAATTATAAAATTGATTATAATTGCCGTGGATCTTTAAAAAGTCTTAAAATCGAAGGTCATAAAAGTCTTAATTTTATTTATGAGAGGTCTTAAATTTTAGATGACACTTCGACTTCTAAATACTTTTACCAAATTAAAACTAATTAGCAATTAAATGTATTGCACACTCCTGCACATGAAATGTAGGAACAGAAGTAGGAACAGAAAATGGGTGTCACTTCTGTTCTGATGCCACTTCTGTCTCACTTTTGCACTGCAAATATGGATTTTGTTAACAATGGTTTATAATTTGATTTTAAACTACCCAATAATGTGTTATTATTCTAATTTGTTAGAATTTTACACACATTTATTAGATTTTTATTTAAAAAATGCATGTATATAGGTAAAATGCCCTTGGAAATCAATTTAAGGAGGCTTAATAAAAAAGTAAATTTCTGTCACTTATGAACTGACCACCCCATAGAATATGAATAATATGAATGTCTTTGTGTGTCAGCTGTCCACAACATGCCTAAACTAGAAGTGGTACCAGCACAAAAGCACACTCAGCATTAGTGTTATCAGCAAAATCTGGATACAATTTATTTGTCAATATTGCACCCCTAATGTACAGTATTAATTAGAGCCCCTTAAATTTTACTTTAAACAGCAACCCTGCCACACATATTGAAAAACTGCATATATCATTTTTTTGATTGACAGTTTTATTCAGCTGATAAATTAAATTGATCAAAAGTTACAGTAAAGAGATTTATATGCTAATTCATGTATATTACATTTTCTTAATACATACTTCTGATGCTTGTGTGTGTTCAGGACGTCCTATGGTTGTATCCAGTGGGATGCAGTCCATGGAGACCATGCGGCGCGTTTACAAGACCGTGAAGGAACACAACCAAAACTTCTGTATCCTGCAGTGCACAAGCGCATATCCACTGGAACCTGAGGACGTCAACCTGCGGGTTATCAGGGTAGAGAAACCAGCTCTATGTACTCTCAGAAATCCAATTTATGTAATCCATTTGTATCAACATTAAAATCATTATGGTCTGCATTTCATGACCTGAAAATGTAAAACCTTACATTATATAATTATATCATTATCACTAAATTAAACATGATATAATTATGATTAGATAAATGAAAACCATAAAGTAAAATTATGTATTATTTTGTACTTTTTTCCCCAACCTACAGGAATATCAAAAAGAATTTCCTGATATTCCCATTGGTTACTCAGGCCATGAAAGTGGAATCAGCATCACAGTGGGGGCAGTTGCACTGGGAGCAAAGGTCGTGGAGCGGCATGTGACCTTGGACAAGACCTGGAAGGGCAGCGATCATGAGGCATCTCTGGTGCCGGAAGAGCTGGCGGAGCTGGTGCGATCCATCCGCACTGTGGAGAGAGCTTTGGGCACTGGGCTGAAACGCATGCTGCCCTGTGAGGTGCCATGCCATGATAAGGTACAATAAGAACCACATTCCCTTTTCATTTTATGTCTACATGTCAATTAGTGGCGTTAAGAGGCAAGCATAACTATTACTATTGCTCAGAATTGTATTATTTTATTATATTATTTTCGAATAGTATTGACCCTAAAAATGATGCTACTACAGTGTCAGTTTAGTATTCATTATTCAATATTATAGTATTTATTAATTATATAAATTTTTAGTTTTAATAATTTAGTTGTATTTTTTCATTTTTATTAAATATTCTATTTAGCTTTCATTTATTTTAACTTTTTGTACAAAATTAACAAAATTTTAATGAGTCAATACATCATCAATAATAATCTCCTGTTATAAGTGTTATTAAATGGCTCTGTGAAATACTTCATTCTGATTGGTCAATTGCGCCATCCAGCGATATGTTATTCCCAGAAAACAACCGCTAAAAAACAGATAACGCAGGCTCATCCTGGTCTAAACGCTAAATGCTAGGAACGTTTTTTTCGTCATGGAAGTTTTGCATTTGGTGAGCTAATAAAATATTAAAACTCAGTCAAATCAATATTCTGTGTACAATTATTTAATAATGCCATCCAGTATCATGGATTTTCTCTCGTTTCATACAAATGCAGCTGCTGCCATTTTGTGACTATTTTTTTGTACTCTGTTGAATTATATGATTCAAACAGGTATGATTTTAAAACAGTTTAATCTGAAATCAATATCTCCAACTCCATAATTATTTAGGTGGCGTAATGCTGTGTAATAAGTGGTATGACTGTACCATATCTCTTAAATGTCCGTCTAGTTTGAACTCTCCGGCGTCGCTGCCCTAGCAACTGCTCTCTCCGTGGAGGCTTTGCGTTTAAAGACGTAATAAAATATTTCAACTCAGATCAATATTTCGTGTCTAATTATTTACTTATGTGGCAAGTAGCCTTGTAATAAGCGGAATAATGTATATACAGCCGGTTGTCATCTCAGAATGATGACGGAAAATGTTACGAGAAGTTGCGAACATGCGTCAGTCGCCCGTGTGTCTCTCATCGTATCTGTAAATAGAGAAAAGTTGCTCTGGCTACTTTGACGGGTGTATGGTGTGGTTGTCTCAGAGGTTAGTTGAGAGAGAGAGAAAAGGTTGTCACTAAGCATGGTAAATCTCGAACCTTCGGAGAATCACCCGTTTTAAACAAATGCTGAACAGAGGAGAGTCTGCTGGCGAAAAGAGAACGCGTCAGAGCTCGTAATAAAACAAGAATCAACATTGGCTTGGCTTTTCAGAGATTGCTAGAACTAAGGGATTAGAAATGTTGTAAAAGGGAAGGGAAGATGACGTTTTTATTACTCAACAGTTGAGTAAGGTATTTTATTGAACAGATAAACTGCCATATATAGCTCTCTAACTGAGTTCATTGCAATGCTTTTCTACTGTGAAGGGTCATTTCAATATGGGTTGTTGTAGCTCTGGAGTTTATTTTCAAGGAAGTACCATGTCTATTAATGGGTGATGGGTAAAGCTACAGTAACGTCTTCAGCTAGTCAGCTTGAGATCCTTTCCATCTAAACTGGTTAGATCTCTTATAGCCTAGTAGAGAATGTTTTTGTAAATAAAGTAGGATAATCTCTCTCTCTTTTTTAGTTGTTATAAAGAAACATATTCATCCACACAGTCACTGTGTTTTTCTGCAAAGGGTATGCAGTTAAGCTTTTTTTTTTTTTTTTTTTGAAAGAGGGCCAAAAGTTACATAGTGTAATTTTAGTACTTATTTTATTTTAGTTTCAATTTTTGAACTTATTTCATTTTAATTTATAATTCCCATTTGTTTTTCATTAACATAGTTCATCTCAGTTTTTTTTTCAATTGACGAAAACTGTTTTAAGTTTCTTTTCTTAGTTTTATTTCTTGATAACTAACAGCACCTTGCTGCAGATGTGATGCCTAAAATCATGTGACTTGAGGAAAAGTGTGCTATAGCACTCTCTCTGTCTCTGTTGTTTTTCACATTCCTACTCCAACTCCATCAGTTTCCATCAGACAACTCCATTCTCTTTCCTTCTAAAGTTGCATTCCTGGTCTTGCCCCATTTCCTCCTGTCTTAACTTTTCTTCCGTTTTACCATCAAATGCATCTTTTTGCTACCCATATGCCTCTATTCATTCTTAACTTTGCTTCCTCTGAAATGTTTTTTCTTCCAACAGTGGGATGTTATGTAATGTTTTGAACAGCACAACCATATTGTCTTTCATATTACACTTACATATTGTAATCTGCTCTGTCAGAACATTTCTATAATTATTCTTCTCCATCTTTCACTCATTTCTAGCTCGGGAAGTCTGTGGTTGCAAAGACCGCCATCCCAAAAGGTACAGAACTAACCCTTGACATGCTGACTGTGAAAGTAGCTGAACCCAGGGGTGTAGCTCCAGAAGACATCTTCCAGCTGGTGGGGAAGAAAGTGACGATAGATTTCGAGGAGGATGAGAGCATCACTGAGGATGCAGTCGACAACTATAGCAAAAAAGCCAAAGCTTGAGGAAAATTGTGATTCTTGATCAGAATGGAAATAAATTTAAGTTTCAGCCGAAGTAAAATGCAGCGAGTAAAACCCTGGTTAAAATGGCTCTGTTTTGTTTGTCAGGCAGAAGACAGATGCAACAATACATCAAATGCAGTATATATCATCAGACCTGTTTTTCTGTTTATATGGGTTATTTGCCAAATGCTGTTGAATAAATAAAATAAAAAATACAATTGAAACATGGAAATCTGTCTCATTTTGAAAATGAATTAACATAATAATTTAAAATTATGGAATCAAAAATGTAAAGGGTTTTATTTATATGCACTAACAATTGTCTGACCAATTTAGTTGGACATTTGCCACACGGTTCTTTTTGGGATATATTCCATGGTAGTTGGCTACCACAGTTGCCTTGGTGTATTATTTAAATACCTTGGTACATGTGTATGTATTAATTTTGCAGGAAAATATCATATTTAAATATATTTTCGGCCAAAATGACGCACAAATCTTGTTATCATTGATCTTTTGAGATCAAAAGTTCTGTCTGTGAAGGACACCACACTACTGTCAGTTTTTCCACGATAAAGCCCTTTTATATTCATTACAGACTGAAACGTATGCAATCCCTTTTTGCTGCAACGCCCTATCAGGGCACGCTGTTGGTCACGGGATTCGCACAGCCACGGTTTAGTCATTTCATTGGTCGTCGACTGAACTCCTCGTCATTTGTTTGGGCAGTAGAACTGCCAATCAAAAATACACAACTCTAATTGGCTGAGCTTAATTTCTTGCGTGTCCGTTCACTCGTTATCACCTCCCCCGCTGACATTGGAATCGTCGACGAGGAAGACAGTCGAGTGATTTGTGTTTTTCAGTTGTTCTCACTCTTAACACATTTAGCGAGCCATGGACGATTTTGATATGCTCAGTGCCCCCCAAGGAAGCGCAGGAAACGGTGTGGGGGCAGACGAGGATCCGGCGGCAGCATTTCTGGCCCAGCAAGAGAGTGAGATCGCGGGGATCGAGAATGACGAAGGCTTCAGCATCCTGGACAGCGGAGATGTGCCTTCATCCCTGAGCCAAGACCAGGACGGTGTGTTTACACGACATGATAGAGAGAGAAAAAAGAAGAAAAATATAATTATAATCTTATAACCGACAAAACATCTTAGCAAATAACTGTTTTACTCTCTCGTTAGCCAGCTAGCCTTCGTTTAGATGTGAAGTAACGGAGTGTGTGTGTGTAAATAATATGTGCTACGCTGTTTCAATAGACAACACTGTCAAAGATGCATTCAAGTAACGTTACGTTAGCCGTTTAAATGCTCAATGTTTTTACATAATGGTAGCAACGTTAGTTGAAGGAAGCAGGAAAATGGCGTTATCTCTTGTTAACTCAGCTATTTATGAGACTCCCTGTAGTGGACCTCCCAACGTTTTAATCGTAATTTTATTTGGCTTTAAGATAAATAAAACATCCTTTATGAGACACATTTATCGCTTTTGTCTTGATTGGTTAACTTATTCTAGTTGTACTGAATGTATCCGCGAAATTTCAGTCCTTTTAACGCGGTTTATGTTAATGACCTTTAGACTGAAGGCTGTGTGTGTTAATTTCCTTTAGTCTTTATATTGGAGTGAGATATGGTTATATGACAGGATAGGCAGCATTTCAGTCCATCAAAGACGCATTCGGACGTTATTGAATGTTTAGAAGTTGTATAAAAAAAGCTTGAGTGTTCCAACGCATCGTGATCCACGAAAACGAGTGATTCCCACGCTCATATGTATGTGCAGATGTGTGCAAAAATGCACGATTGCGGCTATAAATGGCCAGAAATGCGCCCCCGCTAGTTTCATAAATGTCAAATACGGACAGAAATTGATTCGGACTCGCAAATGATGACCAAAAAGATTAGTTTTTTCGAATGCATTTGTAGTGTGATACCCCAAAAATGTTTCAAACGCACCTGTGATGCCCAAAAATTACATTTACGCGTTTTGTAGATACGCGTTTTAGAATTAAAGGTATATTCTCACGCACCTTAAAGCTGAATGAATCTTTAGAGGTACCTAAACTATGATTGTACCTTTATTAATTAAATTGAATCCATACAATGACTGAAATGTGTATATTTTGGAGGCCTTAGGTTGGTAAACACCATGTTCTATGGTTAAAAATAAGTAATAAGTATACATTGTGAAATTAAATGTGCCGTTTTTGTCTTAATGCATTTTCATTACATTACAAAGAATATTACCAGTCAGCTGAAGTGTCTGGTACTCCATTTTTACTGGCTGTTGGCTTGAATGTTTCTCTGGCCAAAAGGTTTGAATAAATGATGATGGGGATGTAGTTTCGTTGGCACACAGTCTGACTTGGGTCTAGGATGACTAAAGACAACAGTCTTGGAAGTACAGTCCATTGCAGTGTGCAGAAAGTCAGTCAGGCCTGCATACTTTCTGTTCTGTTCTGCACACTTTCTGTTCATAAAAACAGTCTTGGGTTAAAAATTGATTTGCATGTGGTAAACATTTTGTCTCTTATTACTGCTGGTGTGTTAAAGTATTGCGGAATGAAAACGATCAAGTGATCAAATCACATCTAGTGACGAGAGGTTGCATGTTTTTCACTGATTCAGGAAGAAAGGAAAAGAAGTCAGCAAAACCAGACTTAGGCAGGAAGAAAACTGTATATCCTGTCCATGAATTCCACACTAAAGTAAAGCTATTTTATGGACAACAAATTATTGCAAATTAACTACTGTTCCTTGAATACTCTTTTGGCAGGTGCTTTTATCCTTAGTAACTTGCATTCCATGCTTTCCATTAAACACGTGACATGCCCATGGCATTGTTAGTACCATGCTCTACTGCTTGAGCTACAGGAAGGCTAAACAGCCTTGCAATGCATTTCACTCAACAATCCATGAAATTTCGACTAGACTGTTTTTAACACTTGTTTTTCTTTCTTTTATCTCGGCAGGAGCAGTGAATGGAGATCTGCATGGGGTAAGACCTTGAATACTTCTTGCCTGTATTCCATCAAACTCTCAATCTGTTGACATTTGATTTTAGAGTTGTCTCTTGCATGTATTTATATAGCTGCATTTTCACTGCAATGACTGCATGTGTGGATGCACAATTGCAGCTGATAAGAAATAAGCAAGCAGTTTGCATTACAACAGAGCAAATGAATAAATCTAAATTTAGACTTGCTTTAAACTTTTGATTCCTTTCAAGCACTGGTTCTAAATAGCTGAAAGCTGATGTGTGTATTTTTGTATAACTACTATAAAGCCCAGTTTCATATTTGAGGCATGAATTTCTAAGGCTTCTAAATGATCTGAAATATCTAATCTGTATCTGCTGCCCTCTGATTGATAGTTCATACTTTTTTTACAAAGTGAAATGCCTTTTAGTATAATTGTTAAAATGTCCATCTTAAGTTTGTCTTTGCTGTGAAATCTTTAATGATTTTTATAAAGTAAATGTTCAGTTGCTTTTATATTGTAATTAATATTTCAAGATGAACATTTACTGGACTGAACCAACTTAGGTTTATAATCCATATGTAATTATTTTTATAAAAATCATGTTTAAAAGTAAATATGAAGTAATGCAGTCTCCATCATTTATGTTTGTTATCATTATATGTATATCATCAAATCTACAAAGCTTTAATCATAAAACTAACATTATGTAATTCATCTTCCATACTGTTATACAAATATGATTTGCATTAGTCTATCAAAATTTCATCTTATTTTTTGGCCATTTAAAAATCACCATACTTGCATAGTTTTTCTCCATTTTGCCCTCTTTTTTTAATGAATATTGTATATAAATACAACAAACTTGCAGTTTAATTCTGACTTGTTCAATATGTGGCTTTACTGAGTTAAATTAGCATGTGACCTGGACAGTTAAGGCCCGTTGTACCAGTCACTCATATTTTAGATGTTTGTATTTTTTCAATTCAAATATATTTAAAAAAAAATTAATTTAATTTACAAATCACTGAGCCAAACTAAATGAGCTGATGCACTAAAGACGTGTATCAACTAAATGGTGTACTGTGATTTGTATGGTTTGGACTCCTAATCTTTGCTGTGTGCGTTTTGTAGGAGAGCAATGGTCCTTCAGACGTGTATGCGGCCATCTCCAGTGTCGATCGGTTGCAGGCCGAGCCGGAGAGCTTGAGAAAATGGAGAGAGGAGCAGCGCGAGAGGCTGGAGGAGCTTGGTAACTTGAGCAAAGATGTAGATGTTATTCTTAAGATATTGAAACATTTCATCTATGGCTGACTGATATTCCTCTGCTGTTTTTCAGATGCTAACTCGCGTACGCAGGAGCTCGAGTGGAAGGAGAAAGCAAAGCTGGAGCTGGAGGAGTGGCACCTCAGGCAGAACGAGCAGCTGGAGAAGACCAAAGTGAACAACAGGTACACGACACTGTTCGAACAGCTTAAGTCTAGTAGTGAGCCCTGGTTACAAAAGCACTAGAAAGTGCACGGCTCCTCCATCGTACTCGACGGCAATGTGTATGCTGGGTCACAGTGTATTCATTAGGGCTGTATTCAACCAAAGAAATCCTTAGTCGACCAAAGTCGAGTCCTGCACAACGATTAGTCGACTAAAAAAAAAAACGTGATTTTTTGATTAAACATTTTTTAAACAATTGTCATTGACCATTTATAAAACAACAACGAAAAAACATCACAAATAAATAAAACTATAATAATAATACAATTCTTTGAAAATTAAGTGATTTTTTAACTGCAAAAAGTGAAGTGCTCTGTCCTAGGTCTAACAGTCACAATCGCGCACCTGACCACACCACACGCTGCAAAAAATATAACTGCTATCTGCCACATAATGAAAAATCCCAACAAAAGCTCTCGTTTATACAGGCTTTATATTCTTCTTTACTTTCAAAGCTATGGGTTAACTTTAGTCCTGACGATCAAGGCGTTTTAAACAACACACAAAAAACCCAAATAACTTAAAAACAATCCTAATAATAGGCTGTAGGACCGCGTATAGGTTTATTTTCGTTTTGTTGCATTATTTAGGCTATTTTCAAATGCGTCAAGTGTACAAATAAATACGAAAACATTAAGAAAACACTATTGAGTCAGCATGATATAGCCGTTAAAAGGCTGCTCGCGTCTTTTGCGCGCTCAAGTTCGATTTCAAATGTAGGCGCACGACTTGCGCGCTCATAATGGAGCAACGCGATCGCCTCCCTCCACAGTCTTGTCGTCTTTGTTTTAAAATGCAGCCAGACAAAAGATTTAGATTTCCTGGACATTTTGTCGACTAAAGCCAAAACAAGCAGCGTTCTAACTGAATGAATACAGCATCCCTTACCGAGCGCGAGCAGCAGCGCAGCCGGCCACAGGTACGGTTCCCGAGTGTATTATGTGTGTGCGCTAAACTGTGGCGCAGTTACAAAAATAGCCTAAATTAAAGCATTTTAAAGTTGGGGACAAAACATAGGCTAATTATATTTAGAATACAGTAATAAATAACTGCTTATAAATGAATATCAAGGAGTAAATCATTGAAAAATTCTTTCTATTGGTTAAAAAAAAAAAAAATGCAACTGGTCGACCAATAAGAATGTCAGTCGACCAAGACGGCATCGACCGATTAGTCGACTAAACGACTAAAGTTGACAGCCCTAGTATTCATATCTCATACAGATTTGGAATAAAGGATTCATGATCATTTTTGAGTGAACTATTCATATTAACCAGTGTAATGGTAACTAGAAATATAAGGCAGATTTGAGATTCTGACTTTGTTGAATGATCATGTGATTTGGCCATGGACACTTCTGCTGTGTTTTGGTCACATGATCATGTCTGGTCCAATCTGATAAAGATGCTATTTCTATGATTGGCACCAGATGTTGTATTCAGCTATTAGAATAAAAAAGCTATGTCTATGCAAAGCTCTGTGCCTCAGGGAAGCATCTGAATGAACTTTACAGTTAGACGTGCTGAATAGGATTCAGTCTAAATTTCTATTGAAAAGAACGCAAGTGAGTCAAAACAAGTACAGTTTTTTTTTTTTTTTAGTTTCAAGTGCTTGTTAATGTTTTGGGCTTCCCCATTCAGTCCTAGTGAAAGTATGTTTTGGTACAAATAAAAATGATGTCGTCTTAAACCTCTTTCTGTATATCTGTCCTCATTCCTTTGAATGTGAAATCGTTCTCTTAATTCCTTATTTATTTGTCCTGTTTGTCTCTGTGTTTCTCTCTCTTTTTGTACTTGGGCTGGTGTTAACACTGGTATGGTAACACTGCAGTGTGTTTTGACTCTGTATGAGTGTTTGTTTTCTCCTTTTTACCACTCTCTCTGTTCTCTCCT
This sequence comes from Pimephales promelas, assembly GCF_988280905.1. Classification (NCBI taxonomy): domain Eukaryota; kingdom Metazoa; phylum Chordata; class Actinopteri; order Cypriniformes; family Leuciscidae; genus Pimephales; species Pimephales promelas. The sequence continues at coordinate 34,250,249 of NC_142774.1, read as the reverse complement.
GCTTCGCTGCTCTCCTCTGGGACTCCCAGGGTGCTGGATGAGGATTTCTACAAACAACCCTTCGCTGATCTGATTGGTTATGTGTATGTTGCTAAACTAACATCCTTTCTTTTCACATGCATTTCTCATGATCTCATTTTCCTGCATCTCATCTTTTTTCATAACCTGTTACTCTTACTCATCTCTAACCAAATGCTTAGTTAACTACGTATTTAAAACCAGGGTGATTTTTAGTTTTCTTCAAAGAGTAATTAGACAAATAATTCTGCACATTATGCATGTTATCCATCCCCGCCCCATTATGGTTAAGTTACATAACAGATTTTTGTGTGTCTTGCCCATTAAGTCATTACTCATTTGTCTTTTTATTTATTTATTTATATTATTTCTCATATAGAGTTTATGAAAACCCATCTTTTTCTCATGTTTGTGTCTTGCATTTGTCATGTCTGCACTTTACATTCAAGATATGATGTCTAAACATTTGTATAAATTGTGAGATTATTTAATGTTATTGTTTGTCTAACATTATTATTAAGTGAGATTTGTTGATATATACTAGCATAATTTAGTGCAGTAGCAGTGTATCTGTAATACAGCAGTAGAGACTTTCTAAGCAACTACGTCTCTGGCTCGTATCAAAGCCAACCCATAGTAAACCAGCCAGTAGTATAATTACTAAAAATATAAATGTACTTCTTTTGTTTATAGATTAATTTTTTTTTTTTTGTGTTGCCAAATTTGGTAAAAGGTGCACTAGGTCATTTCTTTCAGTGCAATTTATAGAAATTTCTGCATTTTATATATATAAAGAAAATTTGCTGATTTGAAAACGGTTGGCAAGGCTTTCAATCGATTTACTTGCTAAGTTTAACCAATTCTGTTAAAGGAGTAGTTCACTTTTCAAAAAACATTTGCTGATATTTTACTCACCCCCATGTCATCCAAGCTATCCATGTCATTCTTTCTTCAGTCGAAAAGAAACAAAGGTTTTTGATGAAAACATTCCAGGATGTTTCTCCATATAATGCACTTCATTGGGAACCAAACGGTTCAAGGTCCAAAAGACAGTTTCAGTGCAAACTGTTCAAAGTGCTTTAAACGATTTCAGACGATGAATAAGGGTCTTATCAAGTGAAACGATCGCTACTTTAAAAAAAAAAAATAAAGTTTAAGTTTTATAAGCTCAAATGGTTGCCTTGCTCTGTACTGCGATGAACGAGTTCGAACAGGAGAGTCACGAACTTGCATCAAAAATGAACAAATCTTTTTCTGAGTCAATTTGTTTGTTTCGTTCGTTGAATGAACCAAAGGACTCGCAAAAAGATTTGTTCATTTTGATGAACGAGTTCGAATAGGAGAGTCACAAACGTGCGTCACAGAACAGATCAAGGTGACCATTTGAGCTTATAAACTTAAACTTTGCTATTTATTTATTAAATATGTGATCGTTTCACTTGATTCATCATCTGAAATTGTTTAAAGCCCTTTGAACAGTTTGCACTGAAACTGTCTTTTGGACCTTGAACCGTTTGGTTCCCATTGAAGTGCATTATATGGAGAAAAATTCTGGAATGTTTTCATCAAAAACCTTAGTTTCTTTTCGACCGAAGAAAGAATGACATGGATATCTTGGATGACATGGGGGTGAGTAAATTATCAGCAAGTTTTTTTTTTTTAAAAGTGAACTACACCTTTAATCTTCCTTTGTTTGGCCAGTGTCAGTCTCAAAATGGTAAATTATAGAGCGACAATTTTTTTTTTTTACACCAAGACTTGTTGCACCTTTATCCCATGGCTGGTGTTTTCGGCTGGACACCTAGTTGCTTCTGTTAGATGGGAGTATTGTAGAGAGTACGCTGTGTCTAGGTTGAGCAAAGCTGTCCCAGGCTAGAACTGTAACTGTCCTCTTAGTTCTGCAGCCCTCATATTCATCATGGACATCTTACTGCTTCTGCCTATTCTGCAGAGCTATTGTAAACATTTAGCTGCTTTTCTTTTGCTTGGTAAATGTCTCTCAACTGAAGTGCCAGTTGCGATCGCCGACCGCCGCAAGCGGCGCGTACGTCAATGACGGCTGCAAGCTAAGCGCACATAGAAGCACTCCTAAGATGACTTGGGTTTTGAACAGTGCATGCCTGCTTTGGTCATCTGCATAAATCTCATTTCTTTTGGTTTTCTATATATCTGACTTGTGATCTGTTTCTCCTTGTTTTTCTTTTCTCTATGCACCTTTAAGCACTCACATTAACCATCCTTGCTACCGCCTAGACCAGTTAAGTAAAAAAAAAAAAGCAAAAGAAAAATAAAGACAAGAAAACCCAGTATGCTCAGGGAACAAACACCCAAAGTTATATACACCAATGAATTGCTGTCTTTATTATCAACATGTTTCTGCTAAAGTTAAGATTCTGGATGTCCTTTTGTGGTGATGTGTTGGTGCACTAGTCCTGTACGTTGATGTAGTTGATTGTGACCGTGATTTACCTCATTGGCTTTTCATACCCATTTTGCTGTGTATACTGTGTGATAGTGGAGAGGCTAATGCAACTCTACTGGACTGAGTCCACGGCAGCGGAAAGGGTCGGTAAATGGGCCGGGAGGAAACGGGAATAGGCGAATATGGTCTCAAAAAGCTCTCTGAAGATTTCTGTTAAGAGCTCTTTAGCGTTTGGCTTGCCAGAAACTTTAGTTGCCCCATGCTCAGCAGAAGGCCCCGCTTTTGGTCACTGCCAACGCATGGCACGTTCAGCCTTTGCACAAAGATTTGGTGGTTAAAATAAGCTAATTGGCCTGCCAATCGCTGCGTTGAAGGTTTATATTAGCGTACACGATTCCTTGACATTCCTCTGACCACCAAGCGACGAGGAATGTCCCACAATACAAGGACTTTCAAAGTACAACAAATTGTTTTAACCAACTGAATCACTGCAAAATTTGATTGTGGCTGTTCTGGAACCTTTTCCTGCCTGTAAGATCGAGACTAGTTCTGGTAATGGTGGGTTGGGGGCATGAAGCTCAAACTACCATCTGTTTTGGATGTGGTCACCTGAAGAATGTCTCTTTATGAATGTATTGTTGGATGGAAATAACCATTGTTTTTCACCTTGACACAGAGCTGCTTTGGTACACTTACCTCTGACCTCCTACCAAAGCACCTTCAAAACATCTCAACCATTTTTTTTCGTTTGCGTAGTCAGCTATATAGTCAATTAACGACGGAAACATTTCGTAGCCAATCACAGTTCTCGAGGCATTACGGAGGTCAGCGGTTGTGCGCTCAAGCGGGACGTGTCCGAGAGCGTTTTCCGCTTTCTGTCCGAAGCTGATTGTGGTTTCTCGTCGGCAGGGCGGCTGAGGAAGCCATGGTGTCCGAGCTCGATGAGAACAGCCCTGGCACAGAATGGGAGCGTGTGGCGCGCCTTTGTGATTTCAATCCCAAGTCCAGCAAGCAGGCCAAGGACGTCTCCCGCATGCGCTCAGTCCTCATCTCCCTGAAACAGGCCCCTCTCGTCCGCTAAGCTCCGCCCCCGGAGACCTCAAAACCACACGTCCCAGCAGCCATTGGGTTTCACGACATTGATTCCTTTGTGGTCCCATCCTAATGGCTTGGAGCTCAATTTCCATATATAAATGATCTATATGATATTATTACATAATATGATATAGGTATATCTATATATTCCATCTATAAATATATACATTATATATAACAATGTTCAGATTGTTTTTATTTTTGGTGTCTATTTAAAGGACCAAACTTCATGTTCATTTTTTTCCATGTAGACAGAGTGTGTGGCATTGTGACACTATCTATGCATTTCCTTCCTAAGATGTTTCGGGAATACAGTACTAATCGTCTTGTGTATGTTGTATACTGATGGTGGTTATAGCCTGTGTGTGTAACTATGTACATAAAGAACGGTCCTCTACACTTCATTGTGAGATTATGGCAAAAGTTGTTGATGAAACAGAGCTGTACCCCAGTAAATGTCACCTCATGTTGTCCATTCTGTTTAAGTATGATTAAACACATTTCAAATGTTAAGTGTTATTGTGTTTTTTAGGGGAGGGAAAGGATTACCAATGTACTTAGCTAAGAGTTTAGCTCAATTTACATAATTTTAGAGGATTCATTTAACAATTCTACATTTTAATATTTTGTAGGGATGAAATAAATGGGAAAATCAGAGAAACTCAAAATTTCGACCAAAAAAAAAGAACGACAGTGGTACCTCTGTCGAGTTTTTTTTTTCGGTGTGAAAAAAAAGTTCTCCAATCTTCTCAAAACTCTGGATTCTGATAGAGGGCCATGAGACTCAGACCTGAGTGCAAAAATGGAGGCTCTAGACCCTTCCAGAGCTGAGTTATTGAGATCCAACGGGCATTTATGCCATTATAAATATCTCAATATCTCAGCTCTGGAAGGGTCTAGAGCCTCCATTTTTGCGCTCAGGTCTAAGTCTCTTGGTCCTCTTTCGGAATCCAGAGTTTCAAGAAGATCAAAGAAACTCAAAATTTCGACCCCCCCCAAAAAAAAAAACGACAGTGGTACCCCTTTTTTTTCGGTGTGAAAAAATAAGTTTCTCCAATCTTTTCAAAACTCTGGATTCTGATAGAGGGCCATGAGACTTAGACCTGAGTGCAAAAATGGAGGCTCTAGACCCTTCCAGAGCTGAGATATTGAGATATTTATGATGGCATAAATGTAACGTGGGATCTCAATGTCTCAGCTCTGGAAGGGTCTAGAGCCTCCATTTTTGCACTCAGGTCTAAGTCTCATAGCCCTTTATCATAATCCAGAGTTTTGAGAAGATTGGAGAAACTTAATTTTTCGCCCAAAAAAAAAAAACGAAAGGGGTACCACTGTCGTTTTTTTTTCGGGGCGAATTTTTGAGTTTCGATATCTCAGCTCTGGAAGGGGCTAGAGCCTCCATTTTTGCACTCAGGTCTAAGTCTCATAGCCCTTTATCATAATCCAGAGTTTTGAGAAGATTGGAGAAACTTAATTTTTCGCCCAAAAAAAAAAAAAAAACGTAAGGGGTACCACTGTCGTTTTTTTTTCGGGTTGAATTTTTGAGTTTCGATATCTCAGCTCTGGAAGGGTCTAGAGCCTCCATTTTTGCACTCAGGTCTAAGTATCATAGCCCTTTATCATAATCCAGAGTTTTGAGAAGATTGGAGAAACTTAATTTTTCGCCCCAAAAAAAAAAAACGTAAGGGGTACCACTGTCGTTTTTTTTTTCGGGTTGAATTTTTGAGTTTCGATATCTCAGCTCTGGAAGGGGCTAGAGCCTCCATTTTTGCACTCAGGTCTAAGTCTCATGGCCCTTTATCATAATCCAGAGTTTTGAGAAGATTGGAGAAACTTAATTTTTCGCCCAAAAAAAAAAAAACGTAAGGGGTACCACTGTCGTTTTTTTTTCGGGTTGAATTTTTGAGTTTCGATATCTCAGTTCTGGAAGGGTCTAGAGCCTCCATTTTTGCACTCAGGTCTAAGTCTCATAGCCCTTTATCATAATCCAGAGTTTTGAGAAGATTGGAGAAACTTAATTTTTCGCCCAAAAAAAAAAAAACGTAAGGGGTACCACTGTCGTTTTTTTTCGGGTCGAATTTTTGAGTTTCGATATCTCAGCTCTGGAAGGGTCTTGAGCCTCCATATTTGCACTCAGGTCTACTCAGGTCTAAGTCTCATGGCCCTCTATCAGAATCCAGAGTTTTGAGAAGATTGGAGAAACTTAATTTTTCGCCCAAAAAAAAAAACGAAAGGGGTACCACTGTCGTTTTTTTTTCGGGGCGAATTTTTGAGTTTCGATATCTCAGCTCTGGAAGGGGCTAGAGCCTCCATTTTTGCACTCAGGTCTAAGTCTCATAGCCCTTTATCATAATCCAGAGTTTTGAGAAGATTGGAGAAACTTAATTTTTCGCCCAAAAAAAAAAAGCGTAAGGGGTACCACTGTCGTTTTTTTTTTTTGGGCCGAATTTTTGAGTTTCGATATCTCAGCTCTGGAAGGGGCTAGAGCCTCCATTTTTGCACTCAGGTCTAAGTCTCATAGCCCTTTATCATAATTCAGAGTTTGAGAAGATTGGAGAAACTTTTTTTTTCGGGTCGAATTTTTGAGTTTCGATATCTCAGCTCTGGAAGGGCCTAGAGCCTCCATTTTTGCACTCAGGTCTAAGTCTCATAGCCCTTTATTATAATCCAGAGTTTTGAGAAGATTGGAGAAACTTAATTTTTCGCCCAAAAAAAAAAACGTAAGGGGTACCACTGTCAGTTTTTTTTCGGGTTGACTTTTTGAGTTTCGATATCTCAGCTCTGGAAGGGTCTAGAGCCTCCATTTTTGCACTCAGGTCTACTCAGGTCTAAGTCTCATGGCCCTCTATCAGAATCCAGAGTTTTGAGAAGATTGGAGAAACTTAATTTTTCGCCCAAAAAAAAAAACGTAAGGGGTACCACTGTCGTTTTTTTTTCGGGTCGAATTTTTGAGTTTCGATATCTCAGCTCTGGAAGGGCCTAGAGCCTCCATTTTTGCACTCAGGTCTAAGTCTCATAGCCCTTTATTATAATCCAGAGTTTTGAGAAGATTGGAGAAACTTAATTTTTCGCCCAAAAAAAAAACGTAAGGGGTACCACTGTCGTTTTTTTTTCGGGGCGAATTTTTGAGTTTCGATATCTCAGCTCTGGAAGGGGCTAGAGCCTCCATTTTTGCACTAAGGTCTAATCTCATAGCCCTTTATCATAATCCAGAGTTTTGAGAAGATTGGAGAAACTTAATTTTTCGCCCAAAAAAAAAAACGTAAGGGGTAACACTGTCGTTTTTTTTTTCGGGTCGAATTTTTGAGTTTCGATATCTCAGCTCTGGAAGGGTCTAGAGCCTCCATTTTTGCACTCAGGTCTAAGTCTCATAGCCCTTTATTATAATCCAGAGTTTTGAAAAGATTGGAGAAACTTAATTTTTCGCCCCCCCAAAAAAACGTAAGGGGTACCACTGTCGTTTTTTTTTCGGGTTGAATTTTTGAGTTTCGATATCTCAGCTCTGGAAGGGGCTAGAGCCTCCATTTTTGCACTCAGGTCTAAGTCTCATGGCCCTTTATCATAATCCAGAGTTTTGAGAAGATTGGAGAAACTTAATTTTTCGCCCAAAAAAAAAAAAGGAAGGGTTACCACTGTCGTTTTTTTTTCGGGTTGAATTTTTGAGTTTCGATATCTCAGCTCTGGAAGGGTCTAGAGCCTCCATTTTTGCACTCAGGTCTAAGTCTCATAGCCCTTTATTATAATCCAGAGTTTTGAGAAGATTGGAGAAACTTAAATTTTCGCCCAAAAAAAAAAAACGTGAGGGGTACCACTGTCGTTTTTTTTTCGGGTTAAATTTTCGAGTTTCGATATCTCAGCTCTGGAAGGGTCTAGAGCCTCCATTTTTGCACTCAGGTCTAAGTCTCATAGCCCTTTATTATAATCCAGAGTTTTGAGAAGATTGGAGAAACTTAATTTTTCGCCCAAAAAAAAAAAACGTAAGGGGTACCACTGTCGTTTTTTTTTTCGGGTTGATTTTTTGAGTTTCGATATCTCAGCTCTGGAAGGGTCTAGAGCCTCCATTTTTGCACTCAGGTCTAAGTCTCATAGCCCTTTATCATAATCCAGAGTTTTGAGAAGATTTGAGAAACTTAATTTTTCGCCCAAAAAAAAAAAACGTAAGGGGTACCACTGTCGTTTTTTTTCGGGTTGATTTTTTGAGTTTCGATATCTCAGCTCTGGAAGGGTCTAGAGCCTCCATTTTAGCACTCAGGTCTAAGTCTCATAGCCCTTTATCATAATCCAGAGTTTTGAGAAGATTTGAGAAACTTAATTTTTCGCCCAAAAAAAAAAAACGTAAGGGGTACCACTGTCGTTTTTTTATCGGGTTGATTTTTTGAGTTTCGATATCTAAGCTCTGGAAGGGTCTAGAGCCTCCATTTTTGCACTCAGGTCTAAGTCTCATAGCCCTTTATTATAATCCAGAGTTTTGAGAAGATTGGAGAAACTTAATTTTTCGCCCAAAAAAAAAAAACGTAAGGGGTACCACTGTCGTTTTTTTTTGGGGGCGAATTTTTGAGTTTCGATATCTCAGCACTGGAAGGGGCTAGAGCCTCCATTTTTGCACTCAGGTCTAAGTCTCATGGCCCTTTATCATAATCCAGAGTTTTGAGAAGATTGGAGAAACTTAATTTTTCGCCCAAAAAAAAAAAAACGTAAGGGGTACCACTGTCGTTTTTTTTTTCGGGTTGAATTTTTGAGTTTCGATATCTCAGCTCTGGAAGGGTCTAGAGCCTCCATTTTTGCACTCAGGTCTAAGTATCATAGCCCTTTATCATAATCCAGAGTTTTGAGAAGATTGGAGAAACTTAATTTTTCGCCCCAAAAAAAAAAAACGTAAGGGGTACCACTGTCGTTTTTTTTTTCGGGTTGAATTTTTGAGTTTCGATATCTCAGCTCTGGAAGGGTCTAGAGCCTCAATTTTTGCACTCAGGTCTAAGTCTCATGGCCCTTTATCATAATCCAGAGTTTTGAGAAGATTGGAGAAACTTAATTTTTCGCCCAAAAAAAAAAAAAAGGAAGGGGTACCACTGTCGTTTTTTTTTCGGGTTGAATTTTTGAGTTTCGATATCTCAGCTCTGGAAGGGTCTAGAGCCTCCATTTTTGCACTCAGGTCTAAGTCGCATAGCCCTTTATCATAATCCAGAGTTTTGAGAAGATTGGAGAAACTTAATATTTCGCCCAAAAAAAAAAAAAACGTAAGGGGTACCACTGTCGTTTTTTTTCGGGTCGAATTTTTGAGTTTCGATATCTCAGCTCTGGAAGGGTCTAGAGCCTCCATTTTTGCACTCAGGTCTAATTCTCATAGCCCTTTATCATAATCCAGAGTTTTGAGAAGATTGGAGAAACTTAATTTTTCGCCCCAAAAAAAAACCCGTAAGGGGTACCACTGTCGTTTTTTTTTCGGGTTGAATTTTTGAGTTTCGATATCTCAGCTCTGGAAGGGTCTAGAGCCTCCATTTTTGCTCTCAGGTCTAAGTCTCATGGCCCTTTATCATAATCCATAGTTTTGAGAAGATTGGAGAAACTTAATTTTTCGCCCAAAAAAAAAAAACGTAAGGGGTACCACTGTCGTTTTTTTTTTCGGGTTGATTTTTTTGAGTTTCGATATCTCAGCTCTGGAAGGGTCTAGAGCCTCCATTTTTGCACTCAGGTCTAAGTCTCATAGCCCTTTATTATAATCCAGAGTTTTGAGAAGATTGGAGAAACTTAATTTTTCGCCCAAAAAAAAAAAACGTAAGGGGTACCACTGTCGTTTTTTTTTCAGGTTGATTTTTTGAGTTTTGATATCTCAGCTCTGGAAGGGTCTAGAGCCTCCATTTTTGCACTCAGGTCTAAGTCTCATAGCCCTTTATCATAATCCAGAGTTTTGAGAAGATTTGAGAAACTCAATTTTTCTCCCAAAAAAAAAAACGTAAGGGGTACCACTGTCGTTTTTTTTTCGGGTTGATTTTTTGAGTTTCGATATCTCAGCTCTGGAAGGGTCTAGAGCTTCCATTTTTGCACTCACGTCTAAGTCTCATAGCTCTTTATTATAATCCAGAGTTTTGAGAAGATTGGAGAAACTTAATTTTTCGCCCAAAAAAAAAAAAACGTAAGGGGTACCACTGTCGTTTTTTTTTTCGGGTTGAATTTTTGAGTTTCGATATCTCAGCTCTGGAAGGGTCTAGAGCCTCCATTTTTGCACTCAGGTCTAAGTCTCATAGCCCTTTATCATAATCCAGAGTTTTGAGAAGATTGGAGAAACTTAATTTTTCGCCCAAAAAAAAAAAACGTAAGGGGTACCACTGTTGTTTTTTTTTCGGGTTGAATTTTTGAGTTTCGATATCTCAGCTCTGGAAGGGGCTAGAGCCTCCACTTTTGCACTCAGGTCTAAGTCTCATGGCCCTTTATCATAATCCAGAGTTTTGAGAAGATTGGAGAAACTTAATTTTTCGCCCAAAAAAAAAAACGTACGGGGTACCACTGTCGTTTTTTTTTCGGGTTGATTTTTTGAGTTTCGATATCTCAGCTCTGGAAGGGTCTAGAGCCTCCATTTTTGCACTCAGGTCTAAGTCTCATAGCCCTTTATTATAATCCAGAGTTTTGAGAAGATTGGAGAAACTTAATTTTTCGTCCAAAAAAAAAAAACGTAAGGGGTACCACTGTCGTTTTTTTTTCGGGTTGAATTTTTGAGTTTCGATATCTCAGCTCTGGAAGGGTCTAGAGCCTCCATTTTTGCACTCAGGTCTAAGTCTCATAGCCCTTTATCATAATCCAGAGTTTTGAGAAGATTGGAGAAACTTAATTTTTCGCCCCAAAAAAAAAAACGTAAGGGGTACCACTGTCGTTTTTTTTTTCGGGTTGAATTTTTTAGTTTCGATATCTCAGCTCTGGAAGGGGCTAGAGCCTCCATTTTTGCACTCAGGTCTAAGTCTCATGGCCCTTTATCATAATCAAGAGTTTTGAGAAGATTGGAGAAACTTAATTTTTCGCCCAAAAAAAAAAAAACGTAAGGGGTACCACTGTCGTTTTTTTTTCGGGTTGAATTTTTGAGTTTCGATATCTCAGCTCTGGAAGGGTCTAGAGCCTCCATTTTTGCTCTCAGGTCTAAGTCTCATAGCCCTTTATTATAATCCAGAGTTTTGAGAAGATTGGAGAAACTTAATTTTTCGCCCAAAAAAAAAAAACGTAAGGGGTACCACTGTCGTTTTTTTTTTTTCGGGTTGAATTTTTGAGTTTCGATATCTCAGCTCTGGAAGGGGCTAGAGCCTCCATTTTTGCACTCAGGTCTAAGTCTCATAGCCCTTTATCATAATCCAGAGTTTTGAGAAGATTGGAGAAACTTAATTTTTCGCCCAAAAAAAAAAACGTAAGGGGTACCACTGTCGTTTTTTTTTCGGGTTGAATTTTTGAGTTTCGATATCTCAGCTCTGGAAGGGGCTAGAGCCTCCATTTTTGCACTCAGGTCTAAGTCTCATGGCCCTTTATCATAATCCAGAGTTTTGAGAAGATTGGAGAAACTTAATTTTTCGCCCAAAAAAAAAAACGTAAGGGGTACCACTGTCGTTTTTTTTCGGGTTGAATTTTTGAGTTTCGATATCTCAGCTCTGGAAGGGGCTAGAGCCTCCATTTTTGCACTCAGGTCTAAGTCTCATAGCCCTTTATCATAATCCAGAGGTTTGAGAAGATTGGAGAAACTTAATTTTTCGCCCCAAAAAAAAACAAAACGTAAGGGGTACCACTGTCGTTTTTTTTTCGGGTTAAATTTTTGAGTTTCGATATCTCAGCTCTGGAAGGGTCTAGAGCCTCCATTTTTGCACTCAGGTCTAAGTCTCATAGCCCTTTATCATAAACCAGAGTTTTGAGAAGATTGGAGAAACTTAATTTTTCGCCCAAAAAAAAAAAAAAAACGTAAGGGGTACCACTGTCGTTTTTTTTTCGGGTTGAATTTTTGAGTTTCGATATCTCAGCTCTGGAAGGGTCTAGAGCCTCCATTTTTGCACTCAGGTCTAAGTCTCATAGCCCTTTATCATAATCCAGAGTTTTGAGAAGATTGGAGAAACGTAATTTTTCGCCCAAAAAAAAAACGTAAGGGGTACCACTGTCGTTTTTTTTTTTCGGGTTGAATTTTTGAGTTTCGATATCTCAGCTCTGGAAGGGGCTAGAGCCTCCATTTTTGCACTCAGGTCTAAGTCTCATGGCCCTTTATCATAATCCAGAGTTTTGAGAAGATTGGAGAAACTTAATTTTTCGCCCAAAAAAAAAAAGGAAGGGGTACCACTGTCGTTTTTTTTTTCGGGTTGAATTTTTGAGTTTCGATATCTCAGCTCTGGAAGGGTCTAGAGCCTCCATTTTTGCACTCAGGTCTAAGTCTCATAGCCCTTTATTATAATCCAGAGTTTTGAGAAGATTGGAGAAACTTAATTTTTCGCCCAAAAAAAAAAAACGTAAGGGGTACCACTGTCGTTTTTTTTTCGGGTTAAATTTTCGAGTTTCGATATCTCACCTCTGGAAGGGTCTAGAGCCTCCATTTTTGCACTCAGGTCTAAGTCTCATAGCCCTTTATTATAATCCAGAGTTTTGAGAAGATTGGAGAAACTTAATTTTTTGCCCAAAAAAAAAAAAACGTAAGGGGTACCACTGTCGTTTTTTTTTTTCGGGTTGATTTTTTGAGTTTCGATATCTCAGCTCTGGAAGGGTCTAGAGCCTCCATTTTAGCACTCAGGTCTAAGTCTCATAGCCCTTTATCATAATCCAGAGTTTTGAGAAGATTTGAGAAACTTAATTTTTCGCCCAAAAAAAAAAAACGTAAGGGGTACCACTGTCATTTTTTTATCGGGTTGATTTTTTGAGTTTCGATATCTAAGCTCTGGAAGGGTCTAGAGCCTCCATTTTTGCACTCAGGTCTAAGTCTCATAGCCCTTTATCATAATCCAGAGTTTTGAGAAGATTGGAGAAACTTAATTTTTCGCCCCAAAAAAAAAACGTAAGGGGTACCACTGTCGTTTTTTTTTCGGGTTGAATTTTTGAGTTTCGATATCTCAGCTCTGGAAGGGGCTAGAGCCTCCATTTTTGCACTCAGGTCTAAGTCTCATGGCCCTTTATCATAATCAAGAGTTTTGAGAAGATTGGAGAAACTTAATTTTTCGCCCAAAAAAAAAAACGTAAGGGGTACCACTGTCTTTTTTTTTTCGGGTTGAATTTTTGAGTTTCGATATCTCAGCTCTGAAAGGGGCTAGAGCCTCCATTTTTGCACTCAGGTCTAAGTCTCATAGCCCTTTATCATAATCCAGAGTTTTGAGAAGATTGGAGAAACTTAATTTTTCGCCCAAAAAAAAAAACGTAAGGGGTACCACTGTCGTTTTTTTTTCGGGTTGAATTTTTGAGTTTCGATATCTCAGCTCTGGAAGGGGCTAGAGCCTCCATTTTTGCACTCAGGTCTAAGTCTCATGGCCCTTTATCATAATCCAGAGTTTTGAGAAGATTGGAGAAACTTAATTTTTCGTCCGAAAAAAAAAACGTAAGGGGTACCACTGTCGTTTTTTTTTCGGGGGCGAATTTTTGAGTTTCGATATCTCAGCTCTGGAAGGGGCTAGAGCCTCCATTTTTGCACTCAGGTCTAAGTCTCATGGCCCTTTATCATAATCCAGAGTTTTGAGAAGATTGGAGAAACTTAATTTTTCGCCCAAAAAAAAAAAAACGTAAGGGGTACCACTGTCGTTTTTTTTTCGGGTTGATTTTTTGAGTTTCGATATCTCAGCTCTGGAAGGGTCTAGAGCCTCCATTTTTGCACTCAGGTCTAAGTCTCATGGCCCTTTATCATAATCCAGAGTTTTGAGAAGATTGGAGAAACTTAATTTTTCGCCCAAAAAAAAAAAAACGTAAGGGGTACCACTGTCGTTTTTTTTTCGGGTTGATTTTTTGAGTTTCGATATCTCAGCTCTGGAAGGGTCTAGAGCCTCCATTTTTGCACTCAGGTCTAAGTCTCATAGCCCTTTATTATAATCCAGAGTTTTGAGAAGATTGGAGAAACTTAATTTTTCGCCCAAAAAAAAAAACGTAAGGGGTACCACTGTCGTTTTTTTTTCGGGTTGAATTTTTGAGTTTCGATATCTCAGCTCTGGAAGGGTCTAGAGCCTCCATTTTTGCACTCAGGTCTAAGTCTCATAGCCCTTTATTATAATCCAGAGTTTTGAGAAGATTGGAGAAACTTAATTTTTCGCCCAAAAAAAAAAACGTAAGGGGTACCACTGTCGTTTTTTTTTCGGGTTGAATTTTTGAGTTTCGATATCTCAGCTCTGGAAGGGTCTAGAGCCTCCATTTTTGCACTCAGGTCTAAGTCTCATAGCCCTTTATCGTAATCCAGAGTTTTGAGAAGATTGGAGAAACTTAATTTTTCGCCCAAAAAAAAAAAACGTAAGGGGTACCACTGTCGTTTTTTTTGGGGGGCGAATTTTTGAGTTTCGATATCTCAGCTCTGGAAGGGGCTAGAGCCTCAATTTTTGCACTCAGGTCTAAGTCTCATAGCCCTTTATTATAATCCAGAGTTTTGAGAAGATTGGAGAAACTTAATTTTTCGCCCAAAAAAAAAAACGTAAGGGGTACCACTGTCGTTTTTTTTTCGGGTTGAATTTTTGAGTTTCGATATCTCAGCTCTGGAAGGGGCTAGAGCCTCCATTTTTGCACTCAGGTCTAAGTCTCATGACACTTTATCATAATCCAGAGTTTTGAGAAGATTGGAGAAACTTAATTTTTCGCCCAAAAAAAAAACGTAAGGGGTACCACTGTCGTTTTTTTTTTCGGGTTGATTTTTTGAGTTTCGATATCTCAGCTCTGGAAGGGTCTAGAGCCTCCATTTTTGCACTCAGGTCGAAGTCTCATAGCCCTATATCATAATCCAGAGTTTTGAGAAGATTGGAGAAACTTAATTTTTCGCCCAAAAAAAAAAACGTAAGGGGTACCACTGTCGTTTTTTTTGGGGGGCGAATTTTTGAGTTTCGATATCTCAGCTCTGGAAGGGTCTAGAGCCTCCATTTTTGCACTCAGGTCTAAGTCTCATAGCCCTTTATCATAATCCAGAGTTTTGAGAAGATTGGAGAAACTTAATTTTTCGCCCCAAAAAAAAAACACGTAAGGGGTACCACTGTCGTTTTTTTTGGGGGGCGAATTTTTGAGTTTCGATATCTCAGCTCTGGAAGGGTCTAGAGCCTCCATTTTTGCACTCAGGTCTAAGTCTCATAGCCCTTTATTATAATCCAGAGTTTTGAGAAGATTGGAGAAACTTAATTTTTCGCCCAAAAAAAAAAAAACGTAAGGGGTACCACTGTCGTTTTTTTTTCGGGTTGAATTTTTGAGTTTCGATATCTCAGCTCTGGAAGGGTCTAGAGCCTCCATTTTTGCTCTCAGGTCTAAGTCTCATAGCCCTTTATCATAATCCAGAGTTTTGAGAAGATTGGAGAAACTTAATTTTTCGCCCAAAAAAACAAAACGTAAGGGGTACCACTGTCGTTTTTTTTTGGGGGCGAATTTTTGAGTTTCGATATCTCAGCACTGGAAGGGGCTAGAGCCTCCATTTTTGCACTCAGGTCTAAGTCTCATGGCCCTTTATCATAATCCAGAGTTTTGAGAAGATTGGAGAAACGTAATTTTTCGCCCAAAAAAAAAAACGTAAGGGGTACCACTGTCGTTTTTTTTTCGGGTTGATTTTTTGAGTTTCGATATCTCGGCTCTGGAAGGGTCTAGAGCCTCCATTTTTGCACTCAGGTCTAAGTCTCATAGCCTTTTATCATAATCCAGAGTTTTGAGAAGATTGGAGAAACTTAATTTTTCGCCCCAAAAAAAAAAACGTAAGGGGTACCACTGTCGTTTTTTTTTCGGGTTGATTTTTTGAGTTTCGATATCTCAGCTCTGGAAGGGTCTAGAGCCTCAATTTTTGCACTCAGGTCTAAGTCTCATAGCCCTTTATTATAATCCAGAGTTTTGAGAAGATTGGAGAAACTTAATTTTTCGCCCAAAAAAAAAACGTAAGGGGTACCACTGTCGTTTTTTTTTCGGGTTGAATTTTTGAGTTTCGATATCTCAGCTCTGGAAGGGTCTAGAGCCTCCATTTTTGCACTCAGGTCTAAGTCTCATAGCCCTTTATCGTAATCCAGAGTTTTGAGAAGATTGGAGAAACTTAATTTTTCGCCCCAAAAAAAAAAACGTAAGGGGTACCACTGTCGTTTTTTTGGGGGGGCGAATTTTTGAGTTTCGATATCTCAGCTCTGGAAGGGGCTAGAGCCTCAATTTTTGCACTCAGGTCTAAGTCTCATAGCCCTTTATTATAATCCAGAGTTTTGAGAAGATTGGAGAAACTTAATTTTTCGCCCAAAAAAAAAAACGTGAGGGGTACCACTGTCGTTTTTTTTTCGGGTTGAATTTTTGAGTTTCGATATCTCAGCTCTGGAAGGGTCTAGAGCCTCCATTTTTGCTGTCAGGTCTAAGTCGCATAGCCCTTTATCATAATCCAGAGTTTTGAGAAGATTGGAGAAACTTAATTTTTCGCCCCAAAAAAAAAAACGTAAGGGGTACCACTGTCGTTTTTTTTTCGGGTTGAATTTTTGAGTTTCGATATCTCAGCTCTGGAAGGGGCTAGAGCCTCCATTTTTGCACTCAGGTCTAAGTCTCATGGCCCTTTATCATAATCCAGAGTTTTGAGAAGATTGGAGAAACTTAATTTTTCGTCCGAAAAAAAAAACGTAAGGGGTACCACTGTCGTTTTTTTTTTCGGGGGCGAATTTTTGAGTTTCGATATCTCAGCTCTGGAAGGGGCTAGAGCCTCCATTTTTGCACTCAGGTCTAAGTCTCATGGCCCTTTATCATAATCAAGAGTTTTGAGAAGATTGGAGAAACTTAATTTTTCGCCCAAAAAAAAAAAACGTAAGGGGTACCACTGTCGTTTTTTTTTCGGGTTGAATTTTTGAGTTTCGATATCTCAGCTCTGGAAGGGTCTAGAGCCTCCATTTTTGCTCTCAGGTCTAAGTCTCATAGCCCTTTATTATAATCCAGAGTTTTGAGAAGATTGGAGAAACTTAATTTTTCGCCCAAAAAAAAAAAACGTAAGGGGTACCACTGTCGTTTTTTTTTTTTCGGGTTGAATTTTTGAGTTTCGATATCTCAGCTCTGGAAGGGGCTAGAGCCTCCATTTTTGCACTCAGGTCTAAGTCTCATAGCCCTTTATCATAATCCAGAGTTTTGAGAAGATTGGAGAAACTTAATTTTTCGCCCAAAAAAAAAAACGTAAGGGGTACCACTGTCGTTTTTTTTTCGGGTTGAATTTTTGAGTTTCGATATCTCAGCTCTGGAAGGGGCTAGAGCCTCCATTTTTGCACTCAGGTCTAAGTCTCATGGCCCTTTATCATAATCCAGAGTTTTGAGAAGATTGGAGAAACTTAATTTTTCGCCCAAAAAAAAAAACGTAAGGGGTACCACTGTCGTTTTTTTTCGGGTTGAATTTTTGAGTTTCGATATCTCAGCTCTGGAAGGGGCTAGAGCCTCCATTTTTGCACTCAGGTCTAAGTCTCATAGCCCTTTATCATAATCCAGAGGTTTGAGAAGATTGGAGAAACTTAATTTTTCGCCCCAAAAAAAAACAAAACGTAAGGGGTACCACTGTCGTTTTTTTTTCGGGTTAAATTTTTGAGTTTCGATATCTCAGCTCTGGAAGGGTCTAGAGCCTCCATTTTTGCACTCAGGTCTAAGTCTCATAGCCCTTTATCATAAACCAGAGTTTTGAGAAGATTGGAGAAACTTAATTTTTCGCCCAAAAAAAAAAAAAAAACGTAAGGGGTACCACTGTCGTTTTTTTTTCGGGTTGAATTTTTGAGTTTCGATATCTCAGCTCTGGAAGGGTCTAGAGCCTCCATTTTTGCACTCAGGTCTAAGTCTCATAGCCCTTTATCATAATCCAGAGTTTTGAGAAGATTGGAGAAACGTAATTTTTCGCCCAAAAAAAAAACGTAAGGGGTACCACTGTCGTTTTTTTTTTTCGGGTTGAATTTTTGAGTTTCGATATCTCAGCTCTGGAAGGGGCTAGAGCCTCCATTTTTGCACTCAGGTCTAAGTCTCATGGCCCTTTATCATAATCCAGAGTTTTGAGAAGATTGGAGAAACTTAATTTTTCGCCCAAAAAAAAAAAAGGAAGGGGTACCACTGTCGTTTTTTTTTTCGGGTTGAATTTTTGAGTTTCGATATCTCAGCTCTGGAAGGGTCTAGAGCCTCCATTTTTGCACTCAGGTCTAAGTCTCATAGCCCTTTATTATAATCCAGAGTTTTGAGAAGATTGGAGAAACTTAATTTTTCGCCCAAAAAAAAAAAACGTAAGGGGTACCACTGTCGTTTTTTTTTCGGGTTAAATTTTCGAGTTTCGATATCTCACCTCTGGAAGGGTCTAGAGCCTCCATTTTTGCACTCAGGTCTAAGTCTCATAGCCCTTTATTATAATCCAGAGTTTTGAGAAGATTGGAGAAACTTAATTTTTTGCCCAAAAAAAAAAAAACGTAAGGGGTACCACTGTCGTTTTTTTTTTTCGGGTTGATTTTTTGAGTTTCGATATCTCAGCTCTGGAAGGGTCTAGAGCCTCCATTTTAGCACTCAGGTCTAAGTCTCATAGCCCTTTATCATAATCCAGAGTTTTGAGAAGATTTGAGAAACTTAATTTTTCGCCCAAAAAAAAAAAACGTAAGGGGTACCACTGTCATTTTTTTATCGGGTTGATTTTTTGAGTTTCGATATCTAAGCTCTGGAAGGGTCTAGAGCCTCCATTTTTGCACTCAGGTCTAAGTCTCATAGCCCTTTATCATAATCCAGAGTTTTGAGAAGATTGGAGAAACTTAATTTTTCGCCCCAAAAAAAAAACGTAAGGGGTACCACTGTCGTTTTTTTTTCGGGTTGAATTTTTGAGTTTCGATATCTCAGCTCTGGAAGGGGCTAGAGCCTCCATTTTTGCACTCAGGTCTAAGTCTCATGGCCCTTTATCATAATCAAGAGTTTTGAGAAGATTGGAGAAACTTAATTTTTCGCCCAAAAAAAAAAACGTAAGGGGTACCACTGTCTTTTTTTTTTCGGGTTGAATTTTTGAGTTTCGATATCTCAGCTCTGAAAGGGGCTAGAGCCTCCATTTTTGCACTCAGGTCTAAGTCTCATAGCCCTTTATCATAATCCAGAGTTTTGAGAAGATTGGAGAAACTTAATTTTTCGCCCAAAAAAAAAAACGTAAGGGGTACCACTGTCGTTTTTTTTTCGGGTTGAATTTTTGAGTTTCGATATCTCAGCTCTGGAAGGGGCTAGAGCCTCCATTTTTGCACTCAGGTCTAAGTCTCATGGCCCTTTATCATAATCCAGAGTTTTGAGAAGATTGGAGAAACTTAATTTTTCGTCCGAAAAAAAAAACGTAAGGGGTACCACTGTCGTTTTTTTTTCGGGGGCGAATTTTTGAGTTTCGATATCTCAGCTCTGGAAGGGGCTAGAGCCTCCATTTTTGCACTCAGGTCTAAGTCTCATGGCCCTTTATCATAATCCAGAGTTTTGAGAAGATTGGAGAAACTTAATTTTTCGCCCAAAAAAAAAAAACGTAAGGGGTACCACTGTCGTTTTTTTTTCGGGTTGATTTTTTGAGTTTCGATATCTCAGCTCTGGAAGGGTCTAGAGCCTCCATTTTTGCACTCAGGTCTAAGTCTCATGGCCCTTTATCATAATCCAGAGTTTTGAGAAGATTGGAGAAACTTAATTTTTCGCCCAAAAAAAAAAAAACGTAAGGGGTACCACTGTCGTTTTTTTTTCGGGTTGATTTTTTGAGTTTCGATATCTCAGCTCTGGAAGGGTCTAGAGCCTCCATTTTTGCACTCAGGTCTAAGTCTCATAGCCCTTTATTATAATCCAGAGTTTTGAGAAGATTGGAGAAACTTAATTTTTCGCCCAAAAAAAAAAACGTAAGGGGTACCACTGTCGTTTTTTTTTCGGGTTGAATTTTTGAGTTTCGATATCTCAGCTCTGGAAGGGTCTAGAGCCTCCATTTTTGCACTCAGGTCTAAGTCTCATAGCCCTTTATTATAATCCAGAGTTTTGAGAAGATTGGAGAAACTTAATTTTTCGCCCAAAAAAAAAAACGTAAGGGGTACCACTGTCGTTTTTTTTTCGGGTTGAATTTTTGAGTTTCGATATCTCAGCTCTGGAAGGGTCTAGAGCCTCCATTTTTGCACTCAGGTCTAAGTCTCATAGCCCTTTATCGTAATCCAGAGTTTTGAGAAGATTGGAGAAACTTAATTTTTCGCCCAAAAAAAAAAAACGTAAGGGGTACCACTGTCGTTTTTTTTGGGGGGCGAATTTTTGAGTTTCGATATCTCAGCTCTGGAAGGGGCTAGAGCCTCAATTTTTGCACTCAGGTCTAAGTCTCATAGCCCTTTATTATAATCCAGAGTTTTGAGAAGATTGGAGAAACTTAATTTTTCGCCCAAAAAAAAAAACGTAAGGGGTACCACTGTCGTTTTTTTTTCGGGTTGAATTTTTGAGTTTCGATATCTCAGCTCTGGAAGGGGCTAGAGCCTCCATTTTTGCACTCAGGTCTAAGTCTCATGACACTTTATCATAATCCAGAGTTTTGAGAAGATTGGAGAAACTTAATTTTTCGCCCAAAAAAAAAACGTAAGGGGTACCACTGTCGTTTTTTTTTTCGGGTTGATTTTTTGAGTTTCGATATCTCAGCTCTGGAAGGGTCTAGAGCCTCCATTTTTGCACTCAGGTCGAAGTCTCATAGCCCTATATCATAATCCAGAGTTTTGAGAAGATTGGAGAAACTTAATTTTTCGCCCAAAAAAAAAAACGTAAGGGGTACCACTGTCGTTTTTTTTGGGGGGCGAATTTTTGAGTTTCGATATCTCAGCTCTGGAAGGGTCTAGAGCCTCCATTTTTGCACTCAGGTCTAAGTCTCATAGCCCTTTATCATAATCCAGAGTTTTGAGAAGATTGGAGAAACTTAATTTTTCGCCCCAAAAAAAAAACACGTAAGGGGTACCACTGTCGTTTTTTTTGGGGGGCGAATTTTTGAGTTTCGATATCTCAGCTCTGGAAGGGTCTAGAGCCTCAATTTTTGCACTCAGGTCTAAGTCTCATAGCCCTTTATTATAATCCAGAGTTTTGAGAAGATTGGAGAAACTTAATTTTTCGCCCAAAAAAAAAAAAACGTAAGGGGTACCACTGTCGTTTTTTTTTCGGGTTGAATTTTTGAGTTTCGATATCTCAGCTCTGGAAGGGTCTAGAGCCTCCATTTTTGCTCTCAGGTCTAAGTCTCATAGCCCTTTATCATAATCCAGAGTTTTGAGAAGATTGGAGAAACTTAATTTTTCGCCCAAAAAAACAAAACGTAAGGGGTACCACTGTCGTTTTTTTTTGGGGGCGAATTTTTGAGTTTCGATATCTCAGCACTGGAAGGGGCTAGAGCCTCCATTTTTGCACTCAGGTCTAAGTCTCATGGCCCTTTATCATAATCCAGAGTTTTGAGAAGATTGGAGAAACGTAATTTTTCGCCCAAAAAAAAAAACGTAAGGGGTACCACTGTCGTTTTTTTTTCGGGTTGATTTTTTGAGTTTCGATATCTCGGCTCTGGAAGGGTCTAGAGCCTCCATTTTTGCACTCAGGTCTAAGTCTCATAGCCTTTTATCATAATCCAGAGTTTTGAGAAGATTGGAGAAACTTAATTTTTCGCCCCAAAAAAAAAAACGTAAGGGGTACCACTGTCGTTTTTTTTTCGGGTTGATTTTTTGAGTTTCGATATCTCAGCTCTGGAAGGGTCTAGAGCCTCAATTTTTGCACTCAGGTCTAAGTCTCATAGCCCTTTATTATAATCCAGAGTTTTGAGAAGATTGGAGAAACTTAATTTTTCGCCCAAAAAAAAAACGTAAGGGGTACCACTGTCGTTTTTTTTTCGGGTTGAATTTTTGAGTTTCGATATCTCAGCTCTGGAAGGGTCTAGAGCCTCCATTTTTGCACTCAGGTCTAAGTCTCATAGCCCTTTATCGTAATCCAGAGTTTTGAGAAGATTGGAGAAACTTAATTTTTCGCCCCAAAAAAAAAAACGTAAGGGGTACCACTGTCGTTTTTTTGGGGGGGCGAATTTTTGAGTTTCGATATCTCAGCTCTGGAAGGGGCTAGAGCCTCAATTTTTGCACTCAGGTCTAAGTCTCATAGCCCTTTATTATAATCCAGAGTTTTGAGAAGATTGGAGAAACTTAATTTTTCGCCCAAAAAAAAAAACGTGAGGGGTACCACTGTCGTTTTTTTTTCGGGTTGAATTTTTGAGTTTCGATATCTCAGCTCTGGAAGGGTCTAGAGCCTCCATTTTTGCTGTCAGGTCTAAGTCGCATAGCCCTTTATCATAATCCAGAGTTTTGAGAAGATTGGAGAAACTTAATTTTTCGCCCCAAAAAAAAAAACGTAAGGGGTACCACTGTCGTTTTTTTTTCGGGTTGAATTTTTGAGTTTCGATATCTCAGCTCTGGAAGGGGCTAGAGCCTCCATTTTTGCACTCAGGTCTAAGTCTCATGGCCCTTTATCATAATCCAGAGTTTTGAGAAGATTGGAGAAACTTAATTTTTCGTCCGAAAAAAAAAACGTAAGGGGTACCACTGTCGTTTTTTTTTCGGGGGCGAATTTTTGAGTTTCGATATCTCAGCTCTGGAAGGGGCTAGAGCCTCCATTTTTGCACTCAGGTCTAAGTCTCATGGCCCTTTATCATAATCCAGAGTTTTGAGAAGATTGGAGAAACTTAATTTTTCGCCCAAAAAAAAAAAAACGTAAGGGGTACCACTGTCGTTTTTTTTTCGGGTTGATTTTTTGAGTTTCGATATCTCAGCTCTGGAAGGGTCTAGAGCCTCCATTTTTGCACTCAGGTCTAAGTCTCATGGCCCTTTATCATAATCCAGAGTTTTGAGAAGATTGGAGAAACTTAATTTTTCGCCCAAAAAAAAAAAAACGTAAGGGGTACCACTGTCGTTTTTTTTTCGGGTTGATTTTTTGAGTTTCGATATCTCAGCTCTGGAAGGGTCTAGAGCCTCCATTTTTGCACTCAGGTCTAAGTCTCATAGCCCTTTATTATAATCCAGAGTTTTGAGAAGATTGGAGAAACTTAATTTTTCGCCCAAAAAAAAAAACGTAAGGGGTACCACTGTCGTTTTTTTTTCGGGTTGAATTTTTGAGTTTCGATATCTCAGCTCTGGAAGGGTCTAGAGCCTCCATTTTTGCACTCAGGTCTAAGTCTCATAGCCCTTTATTATAATCCAGAGTTTTGAGAAGATTGGAGAAACTTAATTTTTCGCCCAAAAAAAAAAACGTAAGGGGTACCACTGTCGTTTTTTTTTCGGGTTGAATTTTTGAGTTTCGATATCTCAGCTCTGGAAGGGTCTAGAGCCTCCATTTTTGCACTCAGGTCTAAGTCTCATAGCCCTTTATCGTAATCCAGAGTTTTGAGAAGATTGGAGAAACTTAATTTTTCGCCCAAAAAAAAAAAACGTAAGGGGTACCACTGTCGTTTTTTTTGGGGGGCGAATTTTTGAGTTTCGATATCTCAGCTCTGGAAGGGGCTAGAGCCTCAATTTTTGCACTCAGGTCTAAGTCTCATAGCCCTTTATTATAATCCAGAGTTTTGAGAAGATTGGAGAAACTTAATTTTTCGCCCAAAAAAAAAAACGTAAGGGGTACCACTGTCGTTTTTTTTTCGGGTTGAATTTTTGAGTTTCGATATCTCAGCTCTGGAAGGGGCTAGAGCCTCCATTTTTGCACTCAGGTCTAAGTCTCATGACACTTTATCATAATCCAGAGTTTTGAGAAGATTGGAGAAACTTAATTTTTCGCCCAAAAAAAAAACGTAAGGGGTACCACTGTCGTTTTTTTTTTCGGGTTGATTTTTTGAGTTTCGATATCTCAGCTCTGGAAGGGTCTAGAGCCTCCATTTTTGCACTCAGGTCTAAGTCTCATAGTCCTATATCATAATCCAGAGTTTTGAGAAGATTGGAGAAACTTAATTTTTCGCCCAAAAAAAAAAACGTAAGGGGTACCACTGTCGTTTTTTTTGGGGGGCGAATTTTTGAGTTTCGATATCTCAGCTCTGGAAGGGTCTAGAGCCTCCATTTTTGCACTCAGGTCTAAGTCTCATAGCCCTTTATCATAATCCAGAGTTTTGAGAAGATTGGAGAAACTTAATTTTTCGCCCCAAAAAAAAAACACGTAAGGGGTACCACTGTCGTTTTTTTTGGGGGGCGAATTTTTGAGTTTCGATATCTCAGCTCTGGAAGGGTCTAGAGCCTCCATTTTTGCACTCAGGTCTAAGTCTCATAGCCCTTTATTATAATCCAGAGTTTTGAGAAGATTGGAGAAACTTAATTTTTCGCCCAAAAAAAAAAAAACGTAAGGGGTACCACTGTCGTTTTTTTTTCGGGTTGAATTTTTGAGTTTCGATATCTCAGCTCTGGAAGGGTCTAGAGCCTCCATTTTTGCTCTCAGGTCTAAGTCTCATAGCCCTTTATCATAATCCAGAGTTTTGAGAAGATTGGAGAAACTTAATTTTTCGCCCAAAAAAAAAAACGTAAGGGGTACCACTGTCGTTTTTTTTTGGGGGGCAAATTTTTGAGTTTCGATATCTCAGCTCTGGAAGGGGCTAGAGCCTCCATTTTTGCACTCAGGTCTAAGTCTCATGGCCCTTTATCATAATCCAGAGTTTTAAGAAGATTGGAGAAACTTAATTTTTCGCCCCAAAAAAAAAAACGTAAGGGGTACCACTGTCGTTTTTTTTTCGGGTTGAATTTTTGAGTTTCGATATCTCAGCTCTGGAAGGGGCTAGAGCCTCCATTTTTGCACTCAGGTCTAAGTCTCATGGCCCTTTATCATAATCCAGAGTTTTGAGAAGATTGGAGAAACTTAATTTTTCGTCCGAAAAAAAAAAACGTAAGGGGTACCACTGTCGTTTTTTTTTCGGGGGCGAATTTTTGAGTTTCGATGTCTCAGCTCTGGAAGGGGCTAGAGCCTCCATTTTTGCACTCAGGTCTAAGTCTCATGGCCCTTTATCATAATCCAGAGTTTTGAGAAGATTGGAGAAACTTAATTTTTCGCCCAAAAAAAAAAAAACGTAAGGGGTACCACTGTCGTTTTTTTTTCGGGTTGATTTTTTGAGTTTCGATATCTCAGCTCTGGAAGGGTCTAGAGCCTCCATTTTTGCACTCAGGTCTAAGTCTCATAGCCCTTTATTATAATCCAGAGTTTTGAGAAGATTGGAGAAACTTAATTTTTCGCCCAAAAAAAAAAAACGTAAGGGGTACCACTGTCGTTTTTTTTTCGGGTTGAATTTTTGAGTTTCGATATCTCAGCTCTGGAAGGGTCTAGAGCCTCCATTTTTGCACTCAGGTCTAAGTCTCATAGCCCTTTATTATAATCCAGAGTTTTGAGAAGATTGGAGAAACTTAATTTTTCGCCCAAAAAAAAAAACGTAAGGGGTACCATTGTCGTTTTTTTTTTCGGGTTGAATTTTTGAGTTTCGATATCTCAGCTCTGGAAGGGGCTAGAGCCTCCATTTTTGCACTCAGGTCTAAGTCTCATAGCCCTTTATCATAATCCAGAGTTTTGAGAAGATTGGAGAAACTTAATTTTTCGCCCCAAAAAAAAAAACACGTAAGGGGTACCACTGTCGTTTTTTTGGGGGGGGCGAATTTTTGAGTTTCGATATCTCAGCTCTGGAAGGGTCTAGAGCCTCCATTTTTGCACTCAGGTCTAAGTCTCATAGCCCTTTATTATAATCCAGAGTTTTGAGAAGATTGGAGAAACTTAATTTTTCGCCCAAAAAAAAAAAACGTAAGGGGTACCACTGTCGTTTTTTTTTCGGGTTGAATTTTTGAGTTTCGATATCTCAGCTCTGGAAGGGTCTAGAGCCTCCATTTTTGCTCTCAGGTCTAAGTCTCATAGCCCTTTATCATAATCCAGAGTTTTGAGAAGATTGGAGAAACTTAATTTTTCGCCCAAAAAAAAAAAACGTAAGGGGTACCACTGTCGTTTTTTTGGGGGGGCAAATTTTTGAGTTTCGATATCTCAGCTCTGGAAGGGGCTAGAGCCTCCATTTTTGCACTCAGGTCTAAGTCTCATGGCCCTTTATCATAATCCAGAGTTTTAAGAAGATTGGAGAAACTTAATTTTTCGCCCAAAAAAAAAAAAAACGTAAGGGGTACCACTGTCGTTTTTTTTTCGGGTTGAATTTTTGAGTTTCGATATCTCAGCTCTGGAAGGGGCTAGAGCCTCCATTTTTGCACTCAGGTCTAAGTCTCATGGCCCTTTATTACAATCCAGAGTTTTGAGAAGATTGGAGAAACTTAATTTTTCGCCCAAAAAAAAAAACGTAAGGGGTACCACTGTCGTTTTTTTTTCGGGTTGAATTTTTGAGTTTCGATATCTCAGCTCTGGAAGGGGCTAGAGCCTCCATTTTTGCACTCAGGTCTAAGTCTCATAGCCCTTTATTATAATCCAGAGTTTTGAGAATATTGGAGAAACTTAATTTTTCGTCCGAAAAAAAAAACGTAAGGGGTACCACTGTCGTTTTTTTTTCGGGGGCGAATTTTTGAGTTTCGATATCTCAGCTCTGGAAGGGTCTAGAGCCTCCATTTTTGCTCTCAGGTCTAAGTCTCATAGCCCTTTATCATAATCCAGAGTTTTGAGAAGATTGGAGAAACTTAATTTTTCGCCCAAAAAAAAAAAAACGTAAGGGGTACCACTGTCGTTTTTTTTTGGGGGCAAATTTTTGAGTTTCGATATCTCAGCTCTGGAAGGGGCTAGAGCCTCCATTTTTGCACTCAGGTCTAAGTCTCATGGCCCTTTATCATAATCCAGAGTTTTAAGAAGATTGGAGAAACTTAATTTTTCGCCCAAAAAAAAAAAACGTAAGGGGTACCACTGTCGTTTTTTTTTCGGGTTGAATTTTTGAGTTTCGATATCTCAGCTCTGGAAGGGGCTAGAGCCTCCATTTTTGCACTCAGGTCTAAGTCTCATGGCCCTTTATCATAATCCAGAGTTTTGAGACGATTGGAGAAACTTAATTTTTCGCCCAAAAAAAAAAAAACGTAAGGGGTACCACTTCCGTTTTTTTTTCGGGTTGATTTTTTGAGTTTCGATATCTCAGCTCTGGAAGGGTCTAGAGCCTCCATTTTTGCACTCAGGTCTAAGTCTCATAGCCCTTTATTATAATCCAGAGTTTTGAGAAGATTGGAGAAACTTAATTTTTCGCCCAAAAAAAAAAAACGTAAGGGGTACCACTGTCGTTTTTTTTTCGGGTTGAATTTTTGAGTTTCGATATCTCAGCTCTGGAAGTGTCTAGAGCCTCCATTTTTGCACTCAGGTCTAAGTCTCATAGCCCTTTATTATAATCCAGAGTTTTGAGAAGATTGGAGAAACTTAATTTTTCGCCCAAAAAAAAAAACGTAAGGGGTACCACTGTCGTTTTTTTTTTCGGGTTGAATTTTTGAGTTTCGATATCTCAGCTCTGGAAGGGTCTAGAGCCTCCATTTTTGCACTCAGGTCTAAGTCTCATAGCCCTTTATCGTAATCCAGAGTTTTGAGAAGATTGGAGAAACTTAATTTTTCGCCCAAAAAAAAAAAAAACGTAAGGGGTACCACTGTCGTTTTTTTTGGGGGGCGAATTTTTGAGTTTCGATATCTCAGCTCTGGAAGGGGCTAGAGCCTCCATTTTTGCACTCAGGTCTAAGTCTCATAGCCCTTTATTATAATCCAGAGTTTTGAGAAGATTGGAGAAACTTAATTTTTCGCCCAAAAAAAAAAACGTAAGGGGTACCACTGTCGTTTTTTTTTCGGGATGAATTTTTGAGTTTCGATATCTCAGCTCTGGAAGGGGCTAGAGCCTCCATTTTTGCACTCAGGTCTAAGTCTCATGGCCCTGTATCATAATCCAGAGTTTTGAGAAGATTGGAGAAACTTAATTTTTTGTCCGAAAAAAAAAAAACGTAAGGGGTACCACTGTCGTTTTTTTTTCGGGTTGAATTTTTGAGTTTCGATATCTCAGCTCTGGAAGGGTCTAGAGCCTCCATTTTTGCTCTCAGGTCTAAGTCGCATAGCCCTTTATCATAATCCAGAGTTTTGAGAAGATTGGAGAAACTTAATTTTTCGCCCAAAAAAAAAAAACGTAAGGGGTACCACTGTCGTTTTTTTTTCGGGTTGAATTTTTGAGTTTCGATATCTCAGCTCTGGAAGGGGCTAGAGCCTCCATTTTTGCACTCAGGTCTAAGTCTCATGACACTTTATCATAATCCAGAGTTTTGAGAAGATTGGAGAAACTTAATTTTTCGCCCAAAAAAAAAACGTAAGGGGTACCACTGTCGTTTTTTTTTCGGGTTGATTTTTTGAGTTTCGATATCTCAGCTCTGGAAGGGTCTAGAGCCTCCATTTTTGCACTCAGGTCTAAGTCTCATAGCCCTTTATTATAATCCAGAGTTTTGAGAAGATTGGAGAAACTTAATTTTTCGCCCCAAAAAAAAAACGTAAGGGGTACCACTGTCGTTTTTTTTTCGAGTTGAATTTTTGAGTTTTGATATCTCAGCTCTGGAAGGGTCTAGAGCCTCCATTTTTGCACTCAGGTCTAAGTCTCATAGCCCTTTATTATAATCCAGAGTTTTGAGAAGATTGGAGAAACTTAATTTTTCGCTCAAAAAAAAAAAACGTAAGGGGTACCACTGTCGTTTTTTTTTCGGGTTGAATTTTTGAGTTTCGATATCTCAGCTCTGGAAGGGTCTAGAGCCTCCATTTTTGCACTCAGGTCTAAGTCTCATAGCCCTTTATCGTAATCCAGAGTTTTGAGAAGATTGGAGAAACTTAATTTTTCGCCCAAAAAAAAAAAAACGTAAGGGGTACCACTGTCGTTTTTTTTTTGGGGGCGAATTTTTGAGTTTCGACATCTCAGCTCTGGAAGGGGCTAGAGCCTCCATTTTTGCACTCAGGTCTAAGTCTCATGGCCCTTTATTATAATCCAGAGTTTTGAGAAGATTGGAGAAACTTAATTTTTCGCCCAAAAAAAAAAAAACGTAAGGGGTACCACTGTCGTTTTTTTTTCGGGATGAATTTTTGAGTTTCGATATCTCAGCTCTGGAAGGGGCTAGAGCCTCCATTTTTGCACTCAGGTCTAAGTCTCATGGCCCTTTATCATAATCCAGAGTTTTGAGAAGATTGGAGAAACTTAATTTTTCGTCCGAAAAAAAAAACGTAAGGGGTACCACTGTCGTTTTTTTTCGGGTTGAATTTTTGAGTTTCGATATCTCAGCTCTGGAAGGGTCTAGAGCCTCCATTTTTGCTCTCAGGTCTAAGTCTCATAGCCCTTTATCATAATCCAGAGTTTTGAGAAGATTGGAGAAACTTAATTTTTCGCCCCAAAAAAAAAAAACGTAAGGGGTACCACTGTCGTTTTTTTTGGGGGGCGAATTTTTGAGTTTCGATATTTCAGCTCTGGAAGGGGCTAGAGCCTCCGTTTTTGCACTCAGGTCTAAGTCTCATGGCCCTTTATCATAATCCAGAGTTTTAAGAAGATTTGAGAAACTTAATTTTTCGCCCAAAAAAAAAAAAACGTAAGGGGTACCACTGTCGTTTTTTTTTCGGGTTGAATTTTTGAGTTTCGATATCTCAGCTCTGGAAGGGGCTAGAGCCTCCATTTTTGCACTCAGGTCTAAGTCTCATGGCCCTTTATCATAATCCAGAGTTTTAAGAAGATTGGAGAAACTTAATTTTTCGCCCAAAAAAAAAAAACGTAAGGGGTACCACTGTCGTTTTTTTTTTGGGGTGAATTTTTGAGTTTCGATATCTCAGCTCTGGAAGGGGCTAGAGCCTCCATTTTGCACTCAGGTCTAAGTCTCATGGCCCTTTATCATAATCCAGAGTTTTAAGAAGATTGGAGAAACTTAATTTTTCGCCCAAAAAAAAAAAACGTAAGGGGTACCACTGTCGTTTTTTTTTTTCGGGTTGAATTTTTGAGTTTCGATATCTCAGCTCTGGAAGGGGCTAGAGCCTCCATTTTTGCACTCAGGTCTAAGTCTCATGGCCCTTTATCATAATCCAGAGTTTTAAGAAGATTGGAGAAACTTAATTTTTCGCCCAAAAAAAAAAAACGTAAGGGGTACCACTGTCGTTTTTTTTTGGGGGTGAATTTTTGAGTTTCGATATCTCAGCTCTGGACGGGGCTAGAGCCTCAATTTTTGCACTCAGGTCTAAGTCTCATAGCCCTTTATTATAATCCAGAGTTTTGAGAAGATTGGAGAAACTTAATTTTTCGCCCAAAAAAAAAAACGTAAGGGGTACCACTGTCGTTTTTTTTTCGGGTTGAATTTTTGAGTTTCGATATCTCAGCTCTGGAAGGGTCTAGAGCCTCCATTTTTGCTCTCAGGTCTAAGTCGCATAGCCCTTTATCATAATCCAGAGTTTTGAGAAGATTGGAGAAACTTAATTTTTCGCCCAAAAAAAAAAAAACGTAAGGGGTACCACTGTCGTTTTTTTTTCGGGTTGAATTTTTGAGTTTCGATATCTCAGCTCTGGAAGGGTCTAGAGCCTCCATTTTTGCTCTCAGGTCTAAGTCTCATGGCCCTTTATCATAATCCAGAGTTTTGAGAAGATTGGAGAAACTTAATTTTTCGTCCGAAAAAAAAAACGTAAGGGGTACCACTGTCGTTTTTTTTTCGGGTTGAATTTTTGAGTTTCGATATCTCAGCTCTGGAAGGGTCTAGAGCCTCCATTTTTGCACTCAGGTCTAAGTCTCATAGCCCTTTATTATAATCCAGAGTTTTGAGAAGATTGGAGAAACTTAATTTTTCGCCCAAAAAAAAAAACGTAAGGGGTACCACTGTCGTGTTTTTTTGGGGGCGAATTTTTGAGTTTCGATATCTCAGCTCTGGAAGGGTCTAGAGCCTCCATTTTTGCACTCAGGTCTAAGTCTCATAGCCCTTTATTATAATCCAGAGTTTTGAGAAGATTGGAGAAACTTAATTTTTCGCCCAAAAAAAAAAAACGTAAGGGGTACCACTGTCGTTTTTTTTGGGGGGCGAATTTTTGAGTTTCGATATCTCAGCACTGGAAGGGGCTAGAGCCTCCATTTTTGCACTCAGGTCTAAGTCTCATAGCCCTTTATCATAATCCAGAGTTTTGAGAAGATTGGAGAAACTTAATTTTTCGCCCAAAAAAAAAAAACGTAAGGGGTACCACTGTCGTTTTTTTTGGGGGGCAAATTTTTGAGTTTCGATATCTCAGCTCTGGAAGGGGCTAGAGCCTCCATTTTTGCACTCAGGTCTAAGTCTCATGGCCCTTTATCATAATCCAGAGTTTTAAGAAGATTGGAGAAACTTAATTTTTCGCCCAAAAAAAAAACGTAAGGGGTACCACTATCGTTTTTTTTTCGGGTTGAATTTTTGAGTTTCGATATCTCAGCTCTGGAAGGGGCTAGAGCCTCCATTTTTGCACTCAGGTCTAAGTCTCATGGCCCTTTATCATAATCCAGAGTTTTGAGAAGATTGGAGAAACTTAATTTTTCGTCCAAAAAAAAAAAACGTAAGGGGTACCACTGTCGTTTTTTTTTCGGGTTGAATTTTTGAGTTTCGATATCTCAGCTCTGGAAGGGGCTAGAGCCTCCATTTTTGCACTCAGGTCTAAGTCTCATGGCCCTTTATCATAATCCAGAGTTTTGAGAAGATTGGAGAAACTTAATTTTTCGCCCAAAAAAAAAACAAAAACGTAAGGGGTACCACTGTCGTTTTTTTTTTCGGGTTGATTTTTTGAGTTTCGATATCTCAGCTCTGGAAGGGTCTAGAGCCTCCATTTTTGCACTCAGGTCTAAGTCTCATAGCCCTTTATTATAATCCAGAGTTTTGAGAAGATTGGAGAAACTTAATTTTTCGCCCAAAAAAAAAAAACGTAAGGGGTACCACTGTCGTTTTTTTTTCGGGTTGAATTTTTGAGTTTCGATATCTCAGCTCTGGAAGGGTCTAGAGCCTCCATTTTTGCACTCAGGTCTAAGTCTCATAGCCCTTTATTATAATCCAGAGTTTTGAGAAGATTGGAGAAACTTAATTTTTCGCCCCAAAAAAAAACCGTAAGGGGTACCACTGTCGTTTTTTTTTCGGGTTGAATTTTTGAGTTTCGATATCTCAGCTCTGGAAGGGTCTAGAGCCTCCATTTTTGCACTCAGGTCTAAGTCTCATAGCCCTTTATCGTAATCCAGAGTTTTGAGAAGATTGGAGAAACTTAATTTTTCGCCCAAAAAAAAAACGTAAGGGGTACCACTGTCGTTTTTTTTTCGGGTTGAATTTTTGAGTTTCGATATCTCAGCTCTGGAAGGGGCTAGAGCCTCCATTTTTGCACTCAGGTCTAAGTCTCATGGCCCTTTATCATAATCCAGAGTTTTGAGAAGATTGGAGAAACTTAATTTTTCGTCCGAAAAAAAAAACGTAAGGGGTACCACTGTCGTTTTTTTTTCGGGTTGAATTTTTGAGTTTTGATATCTCAGCTCTGGAAGGGTCTAGAGCCTCCATTTTTGCTCTCAGGTCTAAGTCGCATAGCCCTTTATCATAATCCAGAGTTTTGAGAAGATTGGAGAAACTTAATTTTTCGCCCAAAAAAAAAAACCGTAAGGGGTACCACTGTCGTTTTTTTTGGGGGGCGAATTTTTGAGTTTCGATATCTCAGCTCTGGAAGGGTCTAGAGCCTCCATTTTTGCACTCAGGTCTAAGTCTCATAGCCCTTTATTATAATCCAGAGTTTTGAGAAGATTGGAGAAACTTAATTTTTCGCCCAAAAAAAAAAACGTAAGGGGTACCACTGTCGTGTTTTTTTGGGGGCGAATTTTTGAGTTTCGATATCTCAGCTCTGGAAGGGTCTAGAGCCTCCATTTTTGCACTCAGGTCTAAGTCTCATAGCCCTTTATTATAATCCAGAGTTTTGAGAAGATTGGAGAAACTTAATTTTTCGCCCAAAAAAAAAAAACGTAAGGGGTACCACTGTCGTTTTTTTTGGGGGGCGAATTTTTGAGTTTCGATATCTCAGCACTGGAAGGGGCTAGAGCCTCCATTTTTGCACTCAGGTCTAAGTCTCATAGCCCTTTATCATAATCCAGAGTTTTGAGAAGATTGGAGAAACTTAATTTTTCGTCCAAAAAAAAAAAAACGTAAGGGGTACCACTGTCGTTTTTTTTGGGGGGCAAATTTTTGAGTTTCGATATCTCAGCTCTGGAAGGGGCTAGAGCCTCCATTTTTGCACTCAGGTCTAAGTCTCATGGCCCTTTATCATAATCCAGAGTTTTAAGAAGATTGGAGAAACTTAATTTTTCGCCCAAAAAAAAAACGTAAGGGGTACCACTATCGTTTTTTTTTTCGGGTTGAATTTTTGAGTTTCGATATCTCAGCTCTGGAAGGGGCTAGAGCCTCCATTTTTGCACTCAGGTCTAAGTCTCATGGCCCTTTATCATAATCCAGAGTTTTGAGAAGATTGGAGAAACTTAATTTTTCGTCCAAAAAAAAAAAACGTAAGGGGTACCACTGTCGTTTTTTTTTCGGGTTGAATTTTTGAGTTTCGATATCTCAGCTCTGGAAGGGGCTAGAGCCTCCATTTTTGCACTCAGGTCTAAGTCTCATGGCCCTTTATCATAATCCAGAGTTTTGAGAAGATTGGAGAAACTTAATTTTTCGCCCAAAAAAAAAACAAAAACGTAAGGGGTACCACTGTCGGTTTTTTTTCGGGTTGATTTTTTGAGTTTCGATATCTCAGCTCTGGAAGGGTCTAGAGCCTCCATTTTTGCACTCAGGTCTAAGTCTCATAGCCCTTTATTATAATCCAGAGTTTTGAGAAGATTGGAGAAACTTAATTTTTCGCCCAAAAAAAAAAAACGTAAGGGGTACCACTGTCGTTTTTTTTTCGGGTTGAATTTTTGAGTTTCGATATCTCAGCTCTGGAAGGGTCTAGAGCCTCCATTTTTGCACTCAGGTCTAAGTCTCATAGCCCTTTATTATAATCCAGAGTTTTGAGAAGATTGGAGAAACTTAATTTTTCGCCCCAAAAAAAAACCGTAAGGGGTACCACTGTCGTTTTTTTTTCGGGTTGAATTTTTGAGTTTCGATATCTCAGCTCTGGAAGGGTCTAGAGCCTCCATTTTTGCACTCAGGTCTAAGTCTCATAGCCCTTTATCGTAATCCAGAGTTTTGAGAAGATTGGAGAAACTTAATTTTTCGCCCAAAAAAAAAACGTAAGGGGTACCACTGTCGTTTTTTTTTCGGGTTGAATTTTTGAGTTTCGATATCTCAGCTCTGGAAGGGGCTAGAGCCTCCATTTTTGCACTCAGGTCTAAGTCTCATGGCCCTTTATCATAATCCAGAGTTTTGAGAAGATTGGAGAAACTTAATTTTTCGTCCGAAAAAAAAAACGTAAGGGGTACCACTGTCGTTTTTTTTTCGGGTTGAATTTTTGAGTTTTGATATCTCAGCTCTGGAAGGGTCTAGAGCCTCCATTTTTGCTCTCAGGTCTAAGTCGCATAGCCCTTTATCATAATCCAGAGTTTTGAGAAGATTGGAGAAACTTAATTTTTCGCCCAAAAAAAAAAACCGTAAGGGGTACCACTGTCGTTTTTTTTGGGGGGCGAATTTTTGAGTTTCGATATCTCAGCTCTGGAAGGGGCTAGAGCCTCCATTTTTGCACTCAGGTCTAAGTCTCATGGCCCTTTATCATAATCCAGAGTTTTGAGAAGATTGGAGAAACTTAATTTTTCGTCCGAAAAAAAAAAAACGTAAGGGGTACCACTGTCGTTTTTTTTTCGGGTTGAATTTTTGAGTTTCGATATCTCAGCTCTGGAAGGGTCTAGAGCCTCCATTTTTGCTCTCAGGTCTAAGTCTCATAGCCCTTTATCATAATCCAGAGTTTTGAGAAGATTGGAGAAACTTAATTTTTCGCCCCAAAAAAAAAAACGTAAGGGGTACCACTGTCGTTTTTTTTGGGGGGCGAATTTTTGAGTTTCGATATCTCAGCTCTGGAAGGGGCTAGAGCCTCCATTTTTGCACTCAGGTCTAAGTCTCATGGCCCTTTATCATAATCCAGAGTTTTAAGAAGATTGGAGAAACTTAATTTTTCGCCCAAAAAAAAAAAACGTAAGGGGTACCACTGTCGTTTTTTTTTCGGGTTGAATTTTTGAGTTTCGATATCTCAGCTCTGGAAGGGGCTAGAGCCTCCATTTTTGCACTCAGGTCTAAGTCTCATGGCCCTTTATCATAATCCAGAGTTTTAAGAAGATTGGAGAAACTTAATTTTTCGCCCAAAAAAAAAAAACGTAAGGGGTACCACTGTCGTTTTTTTTTGGGGGCGAATTTTTGAGTTTCGATATCTCAGCTCTGGAAGGGGCTAGAGCCTCCATTTTTGCACTCAGGTCTAAGTCTCATGGCCCTTTATCATAATCCAGAGTTTTAAGAAGATTGGAGAAACTTAATTTTTTGCCCAAAAAAAAAAACGTAAGGGGTACCACTGTCGTTTTTTTTGGGGGGCGAATTTTTGAGTTTCGATATCTCAGCTCTGGAAGGGGCTAGAGCCTCCATTTTTGCACTCAGGTCCAAGTCTCATGGCCCTTTATCATAATCCAGAGTTTTGAGAAGATTGGAGAAACTTAATTTTTCGCCCCAAAAAAAAAACGTAAGGGGTACCACTGTCGTATTTTTTTGGGGGCGAATTTTTGAGTTTCGATATCTCAGCTCTGGAAGGGGCTAGAGCCTCCATTTTTGCACTCAGGTCTAAGTCTCATGGCCCTTTATCATAATCCAGAGTTTTAAGAAGATTGGAGAAACTTAATTTTTCGCCCAAAAAAAAAAAAACGTAAGGGGTACCACTGTCGTTTTTTTTTCGGGTTGAATTTTTGAGTTTCGATATCTCAGCTCTGGAAGGGGCTAGAGCCTCCATTTTTGCACTCAGGTCTAAGTCTCATGGCCCTTTATCATAATCCAGAGTTTTGAGAAGATTGGAGAAACTTAATTTTTCGTCCGAAAAAAAAAACGTAAGGGGTACCACTGTCGTTTTTTTTTCGGGTTGAATTTTTGAGTTTCGATATCTCAGCTCTGGAAGGGGTTAGAGCCTCCATTTTGGCACTCAGGTCTAAGTCTCATGGCCCTTGATCATAATCCAGAGTTTTGAGAAGATTGGAGAAACTTAATTTTTCGCCCAAAAAAAATAAAACGTAAGGGGTACCACTGTCGTTTTTTTTTTCGGGTTGATTTTTTGAGTTTCGATATCTCAGCTCTGGAAGGGTCTAGAGCCTCCATTTTTGCACTCAGGTCTAAGTCTCATAGCCCTTTATTATAATCCAGAGTTTTGAGAAGATTGGAGAAACTTAATTTTTCGCCCAAAAAAAAAAAAACGTAAGGGGTACCACTGTCGTTTTTTTTTCGGGTTGAATTTTTGAGTTTCGATATCTCAGCTCTGGAAGGGTCTAGAGCCTCCATTTTTGCACTCAGGTCTAAGTCTCATGGCCCTTTATCATAATCCAGAGTTTTGAGAAGATTGGAGAAACTTAATTTTTCGCCCCAAAAAAAAAAACGTAAGGGGTACCACTGTCGTTTTTTTTTCGGGTTGAATTTTTGAGTTTCGATATCTCAGCTCTGGAAGGGTCTAGAGCCTCCATTTTTGCACTCAGGTCTAAGTCTCATAGCCCTTTATCGTAATCCAGAGTTTTAAGAAGATTGGAGAAACTTAATTTTTCGCCCAAAAAAAAAAAACGTAAGGGGTACCACTGTCGTTTTTTTTTTCGGGTTGAATTTTTGAGTTTCGATATCTCAGCTCTGGAAGGGGCTAGAGCCTCCATTTTTGCACTCAGGTCTAAGTCTCATGGCCCTTTATCATAATCCAGAGTTTTGAGAAGATTGGAGAAACTTAGTTTTTCGTCCGAAAAAAAAAAACCGTAAGGGGTACCATTGTCGTTTTTTTTTCGGGTTGAATTTTTGAGTTTCGATATCTCAGCTCTGGAAGGGGCTAGAGCCTCCATTTTTGCACTCAGGTCTAAGTCTCATGGCCCTTTATCATAATCCAGAGTTTTGAGAAGATTGGAGAAACTTAATTTTTCGCCCAAAAAAAAAAAAAACGTAAGAGGTACCACTGTCGTTTTTTTTTTTCGGGTCGAATTTTTGAGTTGCTCTGATCTTCTTGAAACTCTAGATTCTGATAGAGGGCCATGGGACTTAGACCTGAGTGCAAAAACGGAGGCTCTAGACCCTTCCAGAGCTGAGATATCGAAACTCAAAAATTCAACCCGAAAAAAAAACGACAGTGGTACCCCTTACGTTTTTTTTTTCGGACGAAAAATTAAGTTTCTCCAATCTTCTCAAAACTCTGGATTATGATAAAGGGCCATGAGACTTAGACCTGAGTGCAAAAATTGAGGCTCTAGACCCTTCCAGAGCTGAGATATCGAAACTCAAAACTTCAACCCGAAAAAAAAAACGACAGTGGTACCCCTTACGTTTTTTTTTTTTTGGGCGAAAAATTAAGTTTCTCCAATCTTCTCAAAACTCTGGATTATAATAAAGGGCTATGAGACTTAGACCTGAGTGCAAAAATGGAGGCTCTAGACCCTTCCAGAGCTGAGATATCGAAACTCAAAAAATCAACCCGAAAAAAAAAACGACAGTGGTACCCCTTACGTTTTTTTTTTTTGGGCGAAAAATTAAGTTTCTCCAATCTTCTCAAAACTCTGGATTATGATAAAGGGCCATGAGACTTAGACCTGAGTGCAAAAATGGAGGCTCTAGCCCCTTCCAGAGCTGAGATATCGAAACTCAAAAATTCATCCCGAAAAAAAAACGACAGTGGTACCCCTTACGTTTTTTTTTTTTGGGCGAAAAATTAAGTTTCTCCAATCTTCTTAAAACTCTGGATTATGATAAAGGGCCATGAGACTTAGACCTGAGTGCAAAAATGGAGGCTCTAGACCCTTCCAGAACTGAGATATCGAAACTCAAAAATTCAACCCGAAAAAAAAAAAACGACAGTGGTACCTCTTACGTTTTTTTTTTTGGGGCGAAAAATTAAGTTTCTCCAATCTTCTCAAAACTCTGGATTATGATAAAGGGCTATGAGACTTAGACCTGAGTGCAAAAATGGAGGCTCTAGACCCTTCCAGAGCTGAGATATCGAAACTCAAAAATTCAACCCGAAAAAAAAACGACAGTGGTACCCCTTACGTTTTTTTTTTTTGGGCGAAAAATTAAGTTTCTCCAATCTTCTCAAAACTCTGGATTATAATAAAGGGCTATGAGACTTAGACCTGAGTGCAAAAATGGAGGCTCTAGACTCTTCCAGAGCTGAGATATCGAAACTCAAAAAATCAACCCGAAAAAACAACAACAGTTGTACCCCTTACGTTTTTTTTTTTTGGGCGAAAAATTAAGTTTCTCCAATCTTCTCAAAACTCTGGATTATGATAAAGGGCCATGAGACTTAGACCTGAGTGCAAAAATGGAGGCTCTAGCCCCTTCCAGAGCTGAGATATCGAAACTCAAAAATTCGCCCCCGAAAAAAAAACGACAGTGGTACCCCTTACGTTTTTTTTTTCGGACGAAAAATTAAGTTTCTCCAATCTTCTCAAAACTCTGGATTATGATAAAGGGCCATGAGACTTAGACCTGAGTGCAAAAATGGAGGCTCTAGCCCCTTCCAGAGCTGAGATATCGAAACTCAAAAATTCAACCCGAAAGAAAAAACGACAGTGGTACGTACCCCTTACGTTTTTTTTTTTTTGGGCGAAAAATTAAGTTTCTCCAATCTTCTCAAAACTCTGGATTATGATAAAGGGCTATGAGACTTAGACCTGAGATTAAAAATGGAGGCTCTAGACCCTTCCAGAGCTGAGATATCGAAACTCAAAAATTCAACCCGAAAAAAAAAACGACAGTGGTACCCCTTACGTTTTTTTTTTTGGGGCGAAAAATTAAGTTTCTCCAATCTTCTCAAAACTCTGGATTATGATAAAGGGCCATGAGACTTAGACCTGAGAGCAAAAATGGAGGCTCTAGACCCTTCCAGAGCTGAGATATCGAAACTCAAAAATTCAACCCGAAAAAAAAACGACAGTGGTACCCCTTACGTTTTTTTTTTCGGACGAAAAATTAAGTTTCTCCAATCTTCTCAAAACTCTGGATTATGATAAAGGGCCATGAGACTTAGACCTGAGTGCAAAAATGGAGGCTCTAGCCCCTTCCAGAGCTGAGATATCGAAACTCAAAAATTCAACCCGAAAAAAAAACGACAGTGGTACCCCTTACGTTTTTTTTTTTGGGGCGAAAAATTAAGTTTCTCCAATCTTCTTAAAACTCTGGATAACGATAAAGGGCCATGAGACTTAGACCTGAGTGCAAAAATGGAGCCTCTAGCCCCTTCCAGAGCTGAGATATCGAAACTCAAAAATTCAACCCGAAAAAAAAACGACGGTGGTACCCCTTACGGTTTTTTTTTTTGGGCGAAAAATTAAGTTTCTCCAATCTTCTCAAAACTCTGGATTATGATAAAGGGCTATGCGACTTAGACCTGAGTGCAAAAATGGAGGCTCTAGCCCCTTCCAGAGCTGAGATATCGAAACTCAAAAATTCAACCCGAAAAAAAAACGACAGTGGTACCCCTTACGTTTTTTTTTTCGGACGAAAAATTAAGTTTCTCCAATCTTCTCAAAACTCTGGATTATGATAAAGGGCCATGAGACTTAGACCTGAGTGCAAAAATGGAGGCTCTAGCCCCTTTCAGAGCTGAGATATCGAAACTCAAAAATTCATCCCGAAAAAAAAACGACAGTGGTATCCCTTACGTTTTTTTTTTTGGGCGAAAAATTACGTTTCTCCAATCTTCTTAAAACTCTGGATTATGATAAAGGGCCATGAGACTTAGACCTGAGTGCAAAAATGGAGGCTCTAGCCCCTTCCAGAGCTGAGATATCGAAACTCAAAAATTCGCCCCCCAAAAAAAACGACAGTGGTACCCCTTACGGTTTTTTTTTTTGGGCGAAAAATTAAGTTTCTCCAATCTTCTCAAAACTCTGGATTACGATAAAGGGCTATGAGACTTAGACCTGAGTGCAAAAATGGAGGCTCTAGACCCTTCCAGAGCTGAGATATCGAAACTCAAAAATTCAACCCGAAAAAAAAAAACGACAGTGGTACCCCTTACGTTTTTTTTTTTGGGCGAAAAATTAAGTTTCTCCAATCTTCTCAAAACTCTGGATTATGATAAAGGGCTATGAGACTTAGACCTGAGTGCGAAAATGGAGGCTCTAGACCCTTCCAGAGCTGAGATATCGAAACTCAAAAATTCAACCCGAAAAAAAAACGACAGTGGTACCCCTTACGTTTTTTTTTTTCGGGCGAAAAATTAAGTTTCTCCAATCTTCTCAAAACTCTGGATTATGATAAAGGGCCATGAGACTTAGACCTGAGTGCAAAAATGGAGGCTCTAGACCCTTCCAGAGCTGAGATATCGAAACTCAAAAATTCAACCCGAAAAAATAAAACGACAGTGGTACCCCTTACGGTTTTTTTTTTTGGGCGAAAAATTAAGTTTCTCCAATCTTCTCAAAACTCTGGATTATAATAAAGGGCTATGAGACTTAGACCTGAGTGCAAAAATGGAGGCTCTAGACCCTTCCAGAGCTGAGATATCGAAACTCAAAAAATCAACCCGAAAAAAAAAAACGACAGTGGTACCCCTTACGTTTTTTTTTTTGGGCGAAAAATTAAGTTTCTCCAATCTTCTCAAAACTCTGGATTATGATAAAGGGCCATGAGACTTAGACCTGAGTGCAAAAATGGAGGCTCTAGCCCCTTCCAGAGCTGAGATATCGAAACTCAAAAATTCAACCCGAAAAAAAAACGACAGTGGTACCCCTTACGTTTTGTTTTTTGGGGCGAAAAATTAAGTTTCTCCAATCTTCTTAAAACTCTGGATTATGATAAAGGGCCATGAGACTTAGACCTGAGTGCAAAAATGGAGGCTCTAGCCCCTTCCAGAGCTGAGATATCGAAACTCAAAAATTCGCCCCCCAAAAAAAACGACAGTGGTACCCCTTACGTTTTTTTTTTTTTGGGCGAAAAATTAAGTTTCTCCAATCTTCTCAAAACTCTGGATTATGATAAAGGGCCATGAGACTTAGACCTGAGTGCAAAAATGGAGGCTCTAGACCCTTCCAGAACTGAGATATCGAAACTCAAAAATTCAACCCGAAAAAAAAAAAACGACAGTGGTACCCCTTACGTTTTTTTTTTTTGGGCGAAAAATTAAGTTTCTCCAATCTTCTTAAAACTCTGGATTATGATAAAGGGCTATGAGACTTAGACCTGAGTGCAAAAATGGAGGCTCTAGACCCTTCCAGAGCTGAGATATCGAAACTCAAAAATTCAACCCGAAAAAAAAACGACAGTGGTACCCCTTACGTTTTTTTTTTTTCGGGCGAAAAATTAAGTTTCTCCAATCTTCTCAAAACTCTGGATTATGATAAAGGGCCATGAGACTTAGACCTGAGTGCAAAAATGGAGGCTCTAGACCCTTCCAGAGCTGAGATATCGAAACTCAAAAATTCAACCCGAAAAAATAAAACGACAGTGGTACCCCTTACGTTTTTTTTTTTTGGGCGAAAAATTAAGTTTCTCCAATCTTCTCAAAACTCTGGATTATGATAAAGGGCCATGAGACTTAGACCTGAGTGCAAAAATGGAGGCTCTAGCCCCTTCCAGAGCTGAGATATCGAAACTCAAAAATTCAACCCGAAAAAAAAACGAAAGTGGTACCCCTTACGTTTTGTTTTTTGGGGCGAAAAATTAAGTTTCT
Source organism: Pimephales promelas (assembly GCF_988280905.1). Taxonomy (NCBI): domain Eukaryota; kingdom Metazoa; phylum Chordata; class Actinopteri; order Cypriniformes; family Leuciscidae; genus Pimephales; species Pimephales promelas. The sequence goes on along the minus strand of NC_142774.1, from coordinate 34,208,809 downwards.
CCAATCTTCTTAAAACTCTGGATTATGATAAAGGGCTATGAGACTTAGACCTGAGTGCAAAAATGGAGGCTCTAGACCCTTCCAGAGCTGAGATATCGAAACTCAAAAATTCAACCCGAAAAAAAAAACGACAGTGGTACCCCTTACGTTTTTTTTTTTGGGCGAAAAATTAAGTGTCTCCAATCTTCTCAAAACTCTGGATTATAATAAAGGGCTATGAAACTTAGACCTGAGTGCAAAAATGGAGGCTCTAGACCCTTCCAGAGCTGAGATATCGAAACTCAAAAAATCAACCCGAAAAAACAACAACAGTGGTACCCCTTACGTTTTTTTTTTTTTTGGGCGAAAAATTAAGTTTCTCCAATCTTCTCAAAACTCTGGATTATGATAAAGGGCCATGAGACTTAGACCTGAGAGCAAAAATGGAGGCTCTAGACCCTTCCAGAGCTGAGATATCGAAACTCAAAAATTCAACCCGAAAAAAAAAAACGACAGTGGTACCCCTTACGTTTTTTTTTTTGGGGCGAAAAATTAAGTTTCTCCAATCTTCTCAAAACTCTGGATTATGATAAAGGGCCATGAGACTTAGACCTGAGTGCAAAAATGGAGGCTCTAGACCCTTCCAGAGCTGAGATATCGAAACTCAAAAAATCAACCCGAAAAAAAAACGACAGTGGTACCCCTTACGTTTTTTTTTTTTGGGCGAAAAATTAAGTTTCTCCAATCTTCTCAAAACTCTGGATTATGATAAAGGGCCATGAGACTTAGACCTGAGAGCAAAAATGGAGGCTCTAGACCCTTCCAGAGCTGAGATATCGAAACTCAAAAATTCAACCCGAAAAAAAAACGACAGTGGTACCCCTTACGTTTTTTTTTTTGGGCGAAAAATTAAGTTTCTCCAATCTTCTCAAAACTCTGGATTATGATAAAGGGCCATGAGACTTAGACCTGAGTGCAAAAATGGAGGCTCTAGCCCCTTCCAGAGCTGAGATATCGAAACTCAAAAATTCATCCCGAAAAAAAAACGACAGTGGTACCCCTTACGTTTTTTTTTTTGGGCGAAAAATTAAGTTTCTCCAATCTTCTTAAAACTCTGGATTATGATAAAGGGCCATGAGACTTAGACCTGAGTGCAAAAATGGAGGCTCTAGCCCCTTCCAGAGCTGAGATATCGAAACTCAAAAATTCGCCCCCCCCAAAAAAACGACAGTGGTACCCCTTACGTTTTTTTTTTGGGCGAAAAATTTAATTTCTCCAATCTTCTCAAAACTCTGGATTATGATAAAGGGCTATGAGACTTAGACCTGAGTGCAAAAATGGAGGCTCTAGACCCTTCCAGAACTGAGATATCGAAACTCAAAAATTCAACCCGAAAAAAAAAAACGACAGTGGTACCCCTTACGTTTTTTTTTTTGGGCGAAAAATTAAGTTTCTCCAATCTTCTCAAAACTCTGGATTATGATAAAGGGCTATGAGACTTAGACCTGAGTGCAAAAATGGAGGCTCTAGACCCTTCCAGAGCTGAGATATCGAAACTCAAAAATTCAACCCGAAAGAAAAAACGACAGTGGTACGTACCCCTTACGTTTTTTTTTTTGGGCGAAAAATTAAGTTTCTCCAATCTTCTCAAAACTCTGGATTATGATAAAGGGCTATGAGACTTAGACCTGAGAGCAAAAATGGAGGCTCTAGACCCTTCCAGAGCTGAGATATCGAAACTCAAAAATTCAACCCGAAAAAAAAACGACAGTGGTACCCCTTACGTTTTTTTTTTTGGGGCGAAAAATTAAGTTTCTCCAATCTTCTCAAAACTCTGGATTATGATAAAGGGCCATGAGACTTAGACCTGAGAGCAAAAATGGAGGCTCTAGACCCTTCCAGAGCTGAGATATCGAAACTCAAAAATTCAACCCGAAAAAAAAACGACAGTGGTACCCATTACGTTTTTTTTTTTCGGACGAAAAATTAAGTTTCTCCAATCTTCTCAAAACTCTGGATTATGATAAAGGGCCATGAGACTTAGACCTGAGTGCAAAAATGGAGGCTCTAGCCCCTTCCAGAGCTGAGATATCGAAACTCAAAAATTCAACCCGAAAAAAAAAACGACAGTGGTACCCCTTACGTTTTTTTTTTGGGGCGAAAAATTAAGTTTCTCCAATCTTCTTAAAACTCTGGATAACGATAAAGGGCCATGAGACTTAGACCTGAGTGCAAAAATGGAGCCTCTAGCCCCTTCCAGAGCTGAGATTTCGAAACTCAAAAATTCAACCCGAAAAAAAAACGACAGTGGTACCCCTTACGTTTTTTTTTTTTGGGCGAAAAATTAAGTTTCTCCAATCTTCTCAAAACTCTGGATTATGATAAAGGGCTATGCGACTTAGACCTGAGTGCAAAAATGGAGGCTCTAGCCCCTTCCAGAGCTGAGATATCGAAACTCAAAAATTCAACCCGAAAAAAAAACGACAGTGGTACCCCTTACGTTTTTTTTTTCGGACGAAAAATTAAATTTCTCCAATCTTCTCAAAACTCTGGATTATGATAAAGGGCCATGAGACTTAGACCTGAGTGCAAAAATGGAGGCTCTAGCCCCTTTCAGAGCTGAGATATCGAAACTCAAAAATTCATCCCGAAAAAAAAACGACAGTGGTATCCCTTACGTTTTTTTTTTGGGCGAAAAATTACGTTTCTCCAATCTTCTTAAAACTCTGGATTATGATAAAGGGCCATGAGACTTAGACCTGAGTGCAAAAATGGAGGCTCTAGCCCCTTCCAGAGCTGAGATATCGAAACTCAAAAATTCGCCCCCCAAAAAAAACGACAGTGGTACCCCTTACGGTTTTTTTTTTTGGGCGAAAAATTAAGTTTCTCCAATCTTCTCAAAACTCTGGATTACGATAAAGGGCTATGAGACTTAGACCTGAGTGCAAAAATGGAGGCTCTAGACCCTTCCAGAGCTGAGATATCGAAACTCAAAAATTCAACCCAAAAAAAAAAAACGACAGTGGTACCCCTTACGTTTTTTTTTTTGGGCGAAAAATTAAGTTTCTCCAATCTTCTCAAAACTCTGGATTATGATAAAGGGCTATCAGACTTAGACCTGAGTGCAAAAATGGAGGCTCTAGACCCTTCCAGAGCTGAGATATCGAAACTCAAAAATTCAACCCGAAAAAAAAACGACAGTGGTACCCCTTACGTTTTTTTTTTTCGGGCGAAAAATTAAGTTTCTCCAATCTTCTCAAAACTCTGGATTATGATAAAGGGCCATGAGACTTAGACCTGAGTGCAAAAATGGAGGCTCTAGACCCTTCCAGAGCTGAGATATCGAAACTCAAAAATTCAACCCGAAAAAATAAAACGACAGTGGTACCCCTTACGGTTTTTTTTTTTTGGGCGAAAAATTAAGTTTCTCCAATCTTCTCAAAACTCTCAATTATAATAAAGGGCTATGAGACTTAGACCTGAGTGCAAAAATGGAGGCTCTAGACCCTTCCAGAGCTGAGATATCGAAACTCAAAAAATCAACCCGAAAAAAAAAAAACGACAGTGGTACCCCTTACGTTTTTTTTTTTTGGGCGAAAAATTAAGTTTCTCCAATCTTCTCAAAACTCTGGATTATTATAAAGGGCCATGAGACTTAGACCTGAGTGCAAAATGGAGGCTCTAGCCCCTTCCAGAGCTGAGATATCGAAACTCAAAAATTCAACCCGAAAAAAAAACGACAGTGGTACCCCTTACGTTTTGTTTTTTGGGGCGAAAAATTAAGTTTCTCCAATCTTCTTAAAACTCTGGATTATGATAAAGGGCCATGAGACTTAGACCTGAGTGCAAAAATGGAGGCTCTAGCCCCTTCCAGAGCTGAGATATCAAAACTCAAAAATTCGCCCCCCAAAAAAAACGACAGTGGTACCCCTTACGTTTTTTTTTTTTGGGCGAAAAATTAAGTTTCTCCAATCTTCTCAAAACTCTGGATTATGATAAAGGGCCATGAGACTTAGACCTGAGTGCAAAAATGGAGGCTCTAGACCCTTCCAGAACTGAGATATCAAAACTCAAAAATTCAACCCGGAAAAAAAAAAAAACGACAGTGGTACCCCTTACGTTTTTTTTTTTTGGGCGAAAAATTAAGTTTCTCCAATCTTCTTAAAACTCTGGATTATGATAAAGGGCTATGAGACTTAGACCTGAGTGCAAAAATGGAGGCTCTAGACCCTTCCAGAGCTGAGATATCGAAACTCAAAAATTCAACCCGAAAAAAAAACGACAGTGGTACCCCTTACGTTTTTTTTTTTTCGGGCGAAAAATTAAGTTTCTCCAATCTTCTCAAAACTCTGGATTATGATAAAGGGCCATGAGACTTAGACCTGAGTGCAAAAATGGAGGCTCTAGACCCTTCCAGAGCTGAGATATCGAAACTCAAAAATTCAACCCGAAAAAATAAAACGACAGTGGTACCCCTTACGTTTTTTTTTTTTGGGCGAAAAATTAAGTTTCTCCAATCTTCTCAAAACTCTGGATTATAATAAAGGGCTATGAGACTTAGACCTGAGTGCAAAAATGGAGGCTCTAGACCCTTCCAGAGCTGAGATATCGAAACTCAAAAAATCAACCCGAAAAAAAAAAACGACAGTGGTACCCCTTACGTTTTTTTTTTTTGGGCGAAAAATTAAGTTTCTTCAATCTTCTCAAAACTCTGGATTATGATAAAGGGCCATGAGACTTAGACCTGAGTGCAAAAATGGAGGCTCTAGCCCCTTCCAGAGCTGAGATATCGAAACTCAAAAATTCAACCCGAAAAAAAAAACGACAGTGGTACCCCTTACGTTTTGTTTTTTGGGGCGAAAAATTAAGTTTCTCCAATCTTCTTAAAACTCTGGATTATGATAAAGGGCCATGAGACTTAGACCTGAGTGCAAAAATGGAGGCTCTAGCCCCTTCCAGAGCTGAGATATCGAAACTCAAAAATTCGCCCCCCAAAAAAAACGACAGTGGTACCCCTTACGTTTTTTTTTTTTGGGCGAAAAATTAAGTTTCTCCAATCTTCTCAAAACTCTGGATTATGATAAAGGGCCATGAGACTTAGACCTGAGTGCAAAAATGGAGGCTCTAGACCCTTCCAGAACTGAGATATCGAAACTCAAAAATTCAACCCGAAAAAAAAAAAACGACAGTGGTACCCCTTACGTTTTTTTTTTTGGGCGAAAAATTAAGTTTCTCCAATCTTCTTAAAACTCTGGATTATGATAAAGGGCTATGAGACTTAGACCTGAGTGCAAAAATGGAGGCTCTAGACCCTTCCAGAGCTGAGATATCGAAACTCAAAAATTCAACCCGAAAAAAAAAACGACAGTGGTACCCCTTACGTTTTTTTTTTTTGGGCGAAAAATTAAGTGTCTCCAATCTTCTCAAAACTCTGGATTATAATAAAGGGCTATGAAACTTAGACCTGAGTGCAAAAATGGAGGCTCTAGACCCTTCCAGAGCTGAGATATCGAAACTCAAAAAATCAACCCGAAAAAACAACAACAGTGGTACCCCTTACGTTTTTTTTTTTTTGGGCGAAAAATTAAGTTTCTCCAATCTTCTCAAAACTCTGGATTATGATAAAGGGCCATGAGACTTAGACCTGAGAGCAAAAATGGAGGCTCTAGACCCTTCCAGAGCTGAGATATCGAAACTCAAAAATTCAACCCGAAAAAAAAACGACAGTGGTACCCCTTACGTTTTTTTTTTTGGGCGAAAAATTAAGTTTCTCCAATCTTCTCAAAACTCTGGATTATGATAAAGGGCCATGAGACTTAGACCTGAGTGCAAAAATGGAGGCTCTAGCCCCTTCCAGAGCTGAGATATCGAAACTCAAAAATTCATCCCGAAAAAAAAACGACAGTGGTACCCCTTACGTTTTTTTTTTTGGGCGAAAAATTAAGTTTCTCCAATCTTCTCAAAACTCTGGATTATGATAAAGGGCCATGAGACTTAGACCTGAGAGCAAAAATGGAGGCTCTAGACCCTTCCAGAGCTGAGATATCGAAACTCAAAAATTCAACCCGAAAAAAAAACGACAGTGGTACCCCTTACGTTTTTTTTTTTTGGGCGAAAAATTAAGTTTCTCCAATCTTCTTAAAACTCTGGATTATGATAAAGGGCCATGAGACTTAGACCTGAGTGCAAAAATGGAGGCTCTAGCCCCTTCCAGAGCTGAGATATCGAAACTCAAAAATTCGCCCCCCCCAAAAAAACGACAGTGGTACCCCTTACGTTTTTTTTTTTGGGCGAAAAATTTAATTTCTCCAATCTTCTCAAAACTCTGGATTATGATAAAGGGCTATGAGACTTAGACCTGAGTGCAAAAATGGAGGCTCTAGACCCTTCCAGAGCTGAGATATCGAAACTCAAAAAATCAACCCGAAAAAAAAAAAACGACAGTGGTACCCCTTACGTTTTTTTTTTTGGGCGAAAAATTAAGTTTCTCCAATCTTCTCAAAACTCTGGATTATGATAAAGGGCTATGAGACTTAGACCTGAGTGCAAAAATGGAGGCTCTAGACCCTTCCAGAACTGAGATATCGAAACTCAAAAATTCAACCCGAAAAAAAAAAAACGACAGTGGTACCCCTTACGTTTTTTTTTTTGGGCGAAAAATTAAGTTTCTCCAATCTTCTCAAAACTCTGGATTATGATAAAGGGCTATGAGACTTAGACCTGAGTGCAAAAATGGAGGCTCTAGACCCTTCCAGAGCTGAGATATCGAAACTCAAAAAATCAACCCGAAAAAAAAAACGACAGTGGTACCCGTTACGTTTTTTTTTTTTGGGCGAAAAATTAAGTTTCTCCAATCTTCTCAAAACTCTGGATTATGATAAAGGGCCATGAGACTTAGACCTGAGAGCAAAAATGGAGGCTCTAGACCCTTCCAGAGCTGAGATATCGAAACTCAAAAATTCAACCCGAAAAAAAAACGACAGTGGTACCCCTTACGTTTTTTTTTTCGGACGAAAAATTAAGTTTCTCCAATCTTCTCAAAACTCTGGATTATGATAAAGGGCCATGAGACTTAGACCTGAGTGCAAAAATGGAGGCTCTAGCCCCTTCCAGAGCTGAGATATCGAAACTCAAAAATTCAACCGGAAAAAAAAACGACAGTGGTACCCCTTACGTTTTTTTTTTTGGGGCGAAAAATTAAGTTTCTCCAATCTTCTTAAAACTCTGGATTACGATAAAGGGCCATGAGACTTAGACCTGAGTGCAAAAATGGAGCCTCTAGCCCCTTCCAGAGCTGAGATATCGAAACTCAAAAATTCGCCCCCCAAAAAAAACGACAGTGGTACCCCTTACGTTTTTTTTTTTTGGGTGAAAAATTAAGTTTCTCCAATCTTCTCAAAACTCTGGATTAAGATAAAGGGCTGTGAGACTTAGACCTGAGAGCAAAAAGGAGGCTCTAGACCCTTCCAGAGCTGAGATATCGAAACTCAAAAATTCAACCCGAAAAAAAAACGACAGTGGTACCCCTTACGTTTTTTTTTTGGGCGAAAAATTAAGTTTCTCCAATCTTCTCAAAACTCTGGATTATGATAAAGGGCTATGCGACTTAGACCTGAGTGCAAAAATGGAGGCTCTAGCCCCTTCCAGAGCTGAGATATCGAAACTCAAAAATTCAACCCGAAAAAAAAAACGACAGTGGTACCCCTTACGTTTTTTTTTTGGGGCGAAAAATTAAGTTCCTCCAATCTTCTCAAAACTCTGGATTATGATAAAGGGCCATGAGACTTAGACCTGGGTGCAAAAATGGAGGCTCTAGCCCCTTCCAGAGCTGAGATATCGAAACTCAAAAATTCATCCCGAAAAAAAAACGACAGTGGTACCCCTTACGTTTTTTTTTTTGGGCGAAAAATTAAGTTTCTCCAATCTTCTTAAAACTCTGGATTATGATAAAGGGCCATGAGACTTAGACCTGAGTGCAAAAATGGAGGCTCTAGCCCCTTCTAGAGCTGAGATATCGAAACTCAAAAATTCGCCCCCCAAAAAAAACGACAGTGGTACCCCTTACGGTTTTTTTTTTTGGGCGAAAAATTAAGTTTCTCCAATCTTCTCAAAACTCTGGATTACGATAAAGGGCTATGAGACTTAGACCTGAGTGCAAAAATGGAGGCTCTAGACCCTTCCAGAGCTGAGATATCGAAACTCAAAAATTCAACCCAAAAAAAAAAAACGACAGTGGTACCCCTTACGTTTTTTTTTTTGGGCGAAAAATTAAGTTTCTCCAATCTTCTCAAAACTCTGGATTATGATAAAGGGCTATCAGACTTAGACCTGAGTGCAAAAATGGAGGCTCTAGACCCTTCCAGAGCTGAGATATCGAAACTCAAAAATTCAACCCGAAAAAAAAACGACAGTGGTACCCCTTACGTTTTTTTTTTTCGGGCGAAAAATTAAGTTTCTCCAATCTTCTCAAAACTCTGGATTATGATAAAGGGCCATGAGACTTAGACCTGAGTGCAAAAATGGAGGCTCTAGACCCTTCCAGAGCTGAGATATCGAAACTCAAAAATTCAACCCGAAAAAATAAAACGACAGTGGTACCCCTTACGGTTTTTTTTTTTTGGGCGAAAAATTAAGTTTCTCCAATCTTCTCAAAACTCTCAATTATAATAAAGGGCTATGAGACTTAGACCTGAGTGCAAAAATGGAGGCTCTAGACCCTTCCAGAGCTGAGATATCGAAACTCAAAAAATCAACCCGAAAAAAAAAAAACGACAGTGGTACCCCTTACGTTTTTTTTTTTTGGGCGAAAAATTAAGTTTCTCCAATCTTCTCAAAACTCTGGATTATTATAAAGGGCCATGAGACTTAGACCTGAGTGCAAAATGGAGGCTCTAGCCCCTTCCAGAGCTGAGATATCGAAACTCAAAAATTCAACCCGAAAAAAAAACGACAGTGGTACCCCTTACGTTTTGTTTTTTGGGGCGAAAAATTAAGTTTCTCCAATCTTCTTAAAACTCTGGATTATGATAAAGGGCCATGAGACTTAGACCTGAGTGCAAAAATGGAGGCTCTAGCCCCTTCCAGAGCTGAGATATCGAAACTCAAAAATTCGCCCCCCAAAAAAAACGACAGTGGTACCCCTTACGTTTTTTTTTTTTGGGCGAAAAATTAAGTTTCTCCAATCTTCTCAAAACTCTGGATTATGATAAAGGGCCATGAGACTTAGACCTGAGTGCAAAAATGGAGGCTCTAGACCCTTCCAGAACTGAGATATCGAAACTCAAAAATTCAACCCGGAAAAAAAAAAAACGACAGTGGTACCCCTTACGTTTTTTTTTTTTGGGCGAAAAATTAAGTTTCTCCAATCTTCTTAAAACTCTGGATTATGATAAAGGGCTATGAGACTTAGACCTGAGTGCAAAAATGGAGGCTCTAGACCCTTCCAGAGCTGAGATATCGAAACTCAAAAATTCAACCCGAAAAAAAAACGACAGTGGTACCCCTTACGTTTTTTTTTTTCGGGCGAAAAATTAAGTTTCTCCAATCTTCTCAAAACTCTGGATTATGATAAAGGGCCATGAGACTTAGACCTGAGTGCAAAAATGGAGGCTCTAGACCCTTCCAGAGCTGAGATATCGAAACTCAAAAATTCAACCCGAAAAAATAAAACGACAGTGGTACCCCTTACGTTTTTTTTTTTTGGGCGAAAAATTAAGTTTCTCCAATCTTCTCAAAACTCTGGATTATAATAAAGGGCTATGAGACTTAGACCTGAGTGCAAAAATGGAGGCTCTAGACCCTTCCAGAGCTGAGATATCGAAACTCAAAAAATCAACCCGAAAAAAAAAAACGACAGTGGTACCCCTTACGTTTTTTTTTTTTTGGGCGAAAAATTAAGTTTCTTCAATCTTCTCAAAACTCTGGATTATGATAAAGGGCCATGAGACTTAGACCTGAGTGCAAAAATGGAGGCTCTAGCCCCTTCCAGAGCTGAGATATCGAAACTCAAAAATTCAACCCGAAAAAAAAAACGACAGTGGTACCCCTTACGTTTTGTTTTTTGGGGCGAAAAATTAAGTTTCTCCAATCTTCTTAAAACTCTGGATTATGATAAAGGGCCATGAGACTTAGACCTGAGTGCAAAAATGGAGGCTCTAGCCCCTTCCAGAGCTGAGATATCGAAACTCAAAAATTCGCCCCCCAAAAAAAACGACAGTGGTACCCCTTACGTTTTTTTTTTTTGGGCGAAAAATTAAGTTTCTCCAATCTTCTCAAAACTCTGGATTATGATAAAGGGCCATGAGACTTAGACCTGAGTGCAAAAATGGAGGCTCTAGACCCTTCCAGAACTGAGATATCGAAACTCAAAAATTCAACCCGAAAAAAAAAAAACGACAGTGGTACCCCTTACGTTTTTTTTTTTGGGCGAAAAATTAAGTTTCTCCAATCTTCTTAAAACTCTGGATTATGATAAAGGGCTATGAGACTTAGACCTGAGTGCAAAAATGGAGGCTCTAGACCCTTCCAGAGCTGAGATATCGAAACTCAAAAATTCAACCCGAAAAAAAAAACGACAGTGGTACCCCTTACGTTTTTTTTTTTTGGGCGAAAAATTAAGTGTCTCCAATCTTCTCAAAACTCTGGATTATAATAAAGGGCTATGAAACTTAGACCTGAGTGCAAAAATGGAGGCTCTAGACCCTTCCAGAGCTGAGATATCGAAACTCAAAAAATCAACCCGAAAAAACAACAACAGTGGTACCCCTTACGTTTTTTTTTTTTGGGCGAAAAATTAAGTTTCTCCAATCTTCTCAAAACTCTGGATTATGATAAAGGGCCATGAGACTTAGACCTGAGAGCAAAAATGGAGGCTCTAGACCCTTCCAGAGCTGAGATATCGAAACTCAAAAATTCAACCCGAAAAAAAAACGACAGTGGTACCCCTTACGTTTTTTTTTTTGGGCGAAAAATTAAGTTTCTCCAATCTTCTCAAAACTCTGGATTATGATAAAGGGCCATGAGACTTAGACCTGAGTGCAAAAATGGAGGCTCTAGCCCCTTCCAGAGCTGAGATATCGAAACTCAAAAATTCATCCCGAAAAAAAAACGACAGTGGTACCCCTTACGTTTTTTTTTTTGGGCGAAAAATTAAGTTTCTCCAATCTTCTCAAAACTCTGGATTATGATAAAGGGCCATGAGACTTAGACCTGAGAGCAAAAATGGAGGCTCTAGACCCTTCCAGAGCTGAGATATCGAAACTCAAAAATTCAACCCGAAAAAAAAACGACAGTGGTACCCCTTACGTTTTTTTTTTTGGGCGAAAAATTAAGTTTCTCCAATCTTCTTAAAACTCTGGATTATGATAAAGGGCCATGAGACTTAGACCTGAGTGCAAAAATGGAGGCTCTAGCCCCTTCCAGAGCTGAGATATCGAAACTCAAAAATTCGCCCCCCCCAAAAAAACGACAGTGGTACCCCTTACGTTTTTTTTTTTGGGCGAAAAATTTAATTTCTCCAATCTTCTCAAAACTCTGGATTATGATAAAGGGCTATGAGACTTAGACCTGAGTGCAAAAATGGAGGCTCTAGACCCTTCCAGAGCTGAGATATCGAAACTCAAAAAATCAACCCGAAAAAAAAAAAACGACAGTGGTACCCCTTACGTTTTTTTTTTTGGGCGAAAAATTAAGTTTCTCCAATCTTCTCAAAACTCTGGATTATGATAAAGGGCTATGAGACTTAGACCTGAGTGCAAAAATGGAGGCTCTAGACCCTTCCAGAACTGAGATATCGAAACTCAAAAATTCAACCCGAAAAAAAAAAAACGACAGTGGTACCCCTTACGTTTTTTTTTTTGGGCGAAAAATTAAGTTTCTCCAATCTTCTCAAAACTCTGGATTATGATAAAGGGCTATGAGACTTAGACCTGAGTGCAAAAATGGAGGCTCTAGACCCTTCCAGAGCTGAGATATCGAAACTCAAAAAATCAACCCGAAAAAAAAAAACGACAGTGGTACCCGTTAGGTTTTTTTTTTTTGGGCGAAAAATTAAGTTTCTCCAATCTTCTCAAAACTCTGGATTATGATAAAGGGCCATGAGACTTAGACCTGAGAGCAAAAATGGAGGCTCTAGACCCTTCCAGAGCTGAGATATCGAAACTCAAAAATTCAACCCGAAAAAAAAACGACAGTGGTACCCCTTACGTTTTTTTTTTCGGACGAAAAATTAAGTTTCTCCAATCTTCTCAAAACTCTGGATTATGATAAAGGGCCATGAGACTTAGACCTGAGTGCAAAAATGGAGGCTCTAGCCCCTTCCAGAGCTGAGATATCGAAACTCAAAAATTCAACCGGAAAAAAAAACGACAGTGGTACCCCTTACGTTTTTTTTTTTGGGGCGAAAAATTAAGTTTCTCCAATCTTCTTAAAACTCTGGATTACGATAAAGGGCCATGAGACTTAGACCTGAGTGCAAAAATGGAGCCTCTAGCCCCTTCCAGAGCTGAGATATCGAAACTCAAAAATTCGCCCCCCAAAAAAAACGACAGTGGTACCCCTTACGTTTTTTTTTTTTGGGTGAAAAATTAAGTTTCTCCAATCTTCTCAAAACTCTGGATTAAGATAAAGGGCTGTGAGACTTAGACCTGAGAGCAAAAAGGAGGCTCTAGACCCTTCCAGAGCTGAGATATCGAAACTCAAAAATTCAACCCGAAAAAAAAACGACAGTGGTACCCCTTACGTTTTTTTTTTGGGCGAAAAATTAAGTTTCTCCAATCTTCTCAAAACTCTGGATTATGATAAAGGGCTATGCGACTTAGACCTGAGTGCAAAAATGGAGGCTCTAGCCCCTTCCAGAGCTGAGATATCGAAACTCAAAAATTCAACCCGAAAAAAAAAACGACAGTGGTACCCCTTACGTTTTTTTTTTGGGGCGAAAAATTAAGTTCCTCCAATCTTCTCAAAACTCTGGATTATGATAAAGGGCCATGAGACTTAGACCTGGGTGCAAAAATGGAGGCTCTAGCCCCTTCCAGAGCTGAGATATCGAAACTCAAAAATTCATCCCGAAAAAAAAACGACAGTGGTACCCCTTACGTTTTTTTTTTTGGGCGAAAAATTAAGTTTCTCCAATCTTCTTAAAACTCTGGATTATGATAAAGGGCCATGAGACTTAGACCTGAGTGCAAAAATGGAGGCTCTAGCCCCTTCTAGAGCTGAGATATCGAAACTCAAAAATTCGCCCCCCAAAAAAAACGACAGTGGTACCCCTTACGTTTTTTTTTTTTGGGCGAAAAATTAAGTTTCTCCAATCTTCTCAAAACTCTGGATTATGATAAAGGGCCATGAGACTTAGACCTGAGTGCAAAAATGGAGGCTCTAGACCCTTCCAGAGCTGAGATATCGAAACTCAAAAATTCAACTCGAAAAAAAAAACGACAGTGGTACCCCTTACGTTTTTTTTTTTGGGGCGAAAAATTAAGTTTCTCCAATCTTCTCAAAACTCTGGATTATGATAAAGGGCCATGAGACTTAGACCTGAGTGCAAAAATGGAGGCTCTAGCCCCTTCCAGAGCTGAGATATCGAAACTCAAAAATTCAACCCGAAAAAAAAACGACAGTGGTACCCCTTACGTTTTTTTTTTGGGCGAAAAATTAAGTTTCTCCAATCTTCTCAAAACTCTGGACTATGATAAAGGGCTATGAGACTTAGACCTGAGTGCAAAAATGGAGGCTCTAGCCCCTTCCAGAGCTGAGATATCGAAACTCAAAAATTCAACCCGAAAAAAAAAACGACAGTGGTACCCCTTATGTTTTTTTTTTGGGCGAAAAATTAAGTTTCTCCAATCTTCTCAAAACTCTGGATTATGATAAAGGGCCATGAGACTTAGACCTGAGTGCAAAAATGGAGGCTCTAGCCCCTTCCAGAGCTGAGATATCGAAACTCAAAAATTCAACCCGAAAAAAAAAACGACAGTGGTACCCCTTACGTTTTTTTTTTCGGACGAAAAATTAAGTTTCTCCAATCTTCTCAAAACTCTGGATTATGATAAAGGGCCATGAGACTTAGACCTGAGTGCAAAAATGGAGGCTCTAGCCCCTTCCAGAGCTGAGATATCGAAACTCAAAATTTCGACCCGAACGTTTTAGACTTAGACCTGAGTGCAAAAATGGAGGCTCTAGCCCCTTCCAGAGCTGAGATATCGAAACTCAAAAATTCAACCCGAAAAAAAAAACGACAGTGGTACCCCTTACGTTTTTTTTTTCGGACGAAAAATTAAGTTTCTCCAATCTTCTCAAAACTCTGGATTATGATAAAGGGCCATGAGACTTAGACCTGAGTGCAAAAATGGAGGCTCTAGCCCCTTCCAGAGCTGAGATATCGAAACTCAAAATTTCGACCCGAACGTTTTAGACTTAGACCTGAGTGCAAAAATGGAGGCTCTAGCCCCTTCCAGAGCTGAGATATCGAAACTCAAAAATTCAACTCGAAAAAAAAAACGACAGTGGTACCCCTTACGTTTTTTTTTTCGGACGAAAAATTAAGTTTCTCCAATCTTCTCAAAACTCTGGATTATGATAAAAGGCCATGGGACTTAGACCTGAGTGCAAAAATGGAGGCTCTAGACCCTTTCAGAGCCAAGATATTGAGATATTTATAATGGCATAAATGCTACGTGGGATCTCAATATCTCAGCTCTGGAAGGGTCTAGAGCCTCCATTTTTGCACTCAGGTCTAAGTCCCATGGCCCTCTATCAGAATCCAGAGTTTCAAGAAGATTGGAGAAACTTATTTTTTGCACAAAAAAAAAAAAAACGTAAGGGGTACCATTGTCGTTTTTTTTTTTCGGGTCGAAATTTTGAGTTGCTCTGATCTTCTTAAAACTCTGGATTCTGATAGAGGGCCATGAGACTTAGACTTGAGTGCAAAAATGGAGGCTCTAGACCCTTCCAGAGCCGAGATATTGAGATCCCACGTAGCATTTATGCCATTATAAATATCTCAACATCTCAGCTCTGGAAGGGTCTAGAGGCTCCATTTTTGCACTCAGGTCTAAGTCTCTTGGCCCTCTATCAGAATCCCAAGTTTCAAGAAGATCAGAGAAACTCAAAATTTCGACCAAAAAAAAAAAAAAAAAAAACGACAGTGGTACCCCTTTCGTTTTTTTTTCGGGGCGAGAAATTAAGTTTCTCCAATCTTCTCAAAACTCTGGATCCTGATAGAGGGCCATGAGACTTAGACCTTAGTGCAATAATGGAGGCTCTAGACCCTTCCAGAGCCGAGATATTGAGATCCCACGTAGCATTTATGCCATTATAAATATCTCAACATCTCAGCTCTGGAAGGGTCTAGAGCCTCCATTTTTGCACTCAGGTCTAAGTCTCATGGCCCTCTATCGGAATCCAGAGTTTCAAGAAGATCAGAGAAACTCAAAATTTCGACCAAAAAAAAAAAAACCGACAGTTTTTTTTTTCGGTGTGAAAAAATAAGTTTCTCCAATCTTCTCAAAACTCTGGATTCTGATAGAGGGCCATGAGACTTAGACCTGAGTGCAAAAATTGAGTCTCTAGACCCTTCCAGAGCTGAGATATTGAGATATTTGTAATGGCATTAATGCTACGTGGGATGTCAATATCTCAGCTCTGGAAGGGTCTAGAGACTCAGTTTTTGCACTCAGGTCTAAGTCTCATGGCCCTCTATCAGTATCCAGAGTTTTGAGAAGATTTGGAAAAACTCAAAATTTCGACCCCCCCAAAAAAATTCGACCCCCTGTCATTTTTTTTCTTTTTTTCTGTGCGAAAAAATGAGTTTCTCCAATCTTCTCAAAAATCTGGATTCTGATAGACGGCCATGAGACTTAGACCTGAGTGCAAAATAGGAGTCTCTAGACCTTTCCAGAGCTGAGATATTGAGATCCCACGTAACATTTATGCCATCATAAAAATCTCAAGATCTCAGCTCTGGAAGGGTCTCGAGCCTCCATTTTACATAACAACACATTACTCATACAATAACGAACTCCATAGAAGAAGTCATCTTAAAGGCATATCAACATGTCATGAAAACTACTGAACACTAGGTGGCCATTACAGAGTTCCATCTTTTGGACATTCATCATACCGCATTGGTTTTCATTTCTTGTCCTCAAAACAGGGCACTAATCTGTTTATTTTAAGTGTTTGTAGTATTATTTTACACGGAAATCAATTATTTACAAGTATTAGTTTAATTAACAAACTAATTATATGAAACTATTATCAGTACACTACAAATGAACTGGTTCTATGCCTTTATTAGTAAGTTTTTATTAATATACTTTATTATTTTTAAGACATTTATAAAAATGCCTTCTATATTTCTTTTCACTCCACTGTATTCCACCACAGGCGACTGCACGTACGGAATTGACACTTTGTTATTGTCATTTCACCATATTTTTGAACAGACAGTGTGTTTACTTGGAAAAATTACTGTATATTTTCAGTTTTAATTTATATTTCCATCGTAAGTTTGGTCTTAAATTTAATTTAGAAGTGGTATTAAGACGTCTTAAATTTAAATTGTTTATACCTGTAGCCACCCTGTTATCATATTATACATTCACCTATGTTGACATTGCTGATTGTGAAAGATACACGAATAGTCAGAGAAATGGCTTACGCTATATAACATCACATGTCGGCTAAATGCAGTTTATTGTAACATTATGATCATGGTACGAGCACAGAGCATTACTTCAACGTCAAGCTGATAAAAGTAGGCTATTATTGTACCTGCAGTGGGAGTTTACATTAGTTTCCAGCATGTGTGATAATTTCGCGTTGCGTTGAAAGTCTCCGTGTGGCTGGTAGTGAATGATTGCTCGCTCTTGAGATTGAGCACGAGCACGAGCGCTCTTGTTGCATTCTGAAACATCACCGCTAGAGGTCGCTAAACGTTGCATACAGCACCTTTAATCTTATTGACTAATCAATGATGGGTCATGGACTTATTGACAATGAAATCATGGTTGAATTGCTTATACCATGGTCACTACATGTTACATATTTTCATGAGATTTGTCAGGGTTTTGTCCTTAAAACGCTCTTGTGTGCTGACATACTTTTTACGGTTTCACCTCGGTGCTGAGAACTGGCCACAACATAACTCGTAATGATCAACCTTTGTAATGACTTTCAGTAGTTTCTCATGAGATGTCATAAGTGTTTATTATAAAGCATTTTTAGTGAGAAATTATATTTATGGCTATGATAATTTTTGTTTACCAAAGTGTATGAGATTATTTTTTTTCTCAATTTTATCATAGTAAAGTTTTTTTTTTTACTTAACTGTGGTGGAAACAGGCCTCGATGATTAAAGTAAAGATTTAAACATTTTTACTTTGAAATAAAATCTAGTTCTGGTTGTCAAGAAATTACCTTTCCAGGTCTAGAAATCAAACATTTAGAATTAGGATACCTCCTATATATAATGTTTTATATATATATATATATATATATATATATATATATATATATATATATATATATATATATATATATATATATATTGTTTTAAATCAATTTGAGACCCCCCCCTTGGAAGTTTGCACAGCGGTAGGTTACAAGGGTCTTTGAAATAACTTGTAAAGTGATATGGAATTAATGTGGTCAAGACCTGCCTACAACTAAAATGAAAACTAATAACACCTTAAAAAGGCGGCAATCCAATGAAATCAAACATTCAACAGCCACATAATATAAATTTCATTTATTGGTCAAATCTTAGCTAGCTAACTAAAACAAAATATGTTCTAGGAAGACCATAAAATCATCTTTATACACTCTTTAAAACATTTATTTTGCTGGTAATATAAATAACGAAAAAAAAAAAAATGGCTCGGTAGAAACAGTAACAGGCGTCTTTGAAACCCGAAACCTGCCAGTTAAAGCACTTGCCACTAAATGCTGGGCCCAGTAACAAACTGAGCAGGGTAATTGATGATGATGATGTGACAAAACAGTTGCTGTTGATCTATGATAAAGTCTCAAGATCCATCATGGATGCAGCTTTTCTCCGTTGTGAAATCACATTCAGCTGAAAGAGAAAAATCAGTTTAGAGAGGGTTCTGTGCACCCTTTGTCCAGCAGCTACAGAGGGCAACAGTTGTGGAAGTAAAAATGGCAGAAAATGTTTCTATATACATTCACCGGCCACTTTATTACATAAAGTGGCCGGTACCAAGTACATAAAAACATCTTTCAATCAATATTTTTAGTTGATTTAATGCTTCAAGGGATTGTTCTTTTCCTCACTAAAGCAGTACAGTCTTGTACATTTGTCTTTTTGTCCAATTTTTTTTATATTTTGCTTCAAATCAAAGTTTGTAATGTTGCAAACCTCGTAGGTGGTGGTTTGGTTCACGGCGTAACATTTTTTTTTTTTAATCCCTAAAGGAAAAATACTTCTGGAAACAAGCTATGCCTGCCCATGTTTTCCACTGTTGCATTCTATAGGCAGGAAGTGTGGTTCATGTACCTGTTGTGAAGCACTTGTTGCACGTTGCTCTGCCTGAGTGAGACGCCTCTGTAAACGCGTGTTTTTCTCCAGCTGCTCTGAAACCTGCCTCTCATACTAGAGACAGAAATGAAGACATTACTCATCATACAACATCTTTCTTTGTAGAAACAAATCTGCAAGTACTGTCCACACCTCCAGCATCTTCTGATGGTCAGTTTCCATCTGGATCTCCAGTTCCTGAACACGCTGTTTCTGTCTGTTCAGCTCTGACCTGAAATGACCACAATCATTTCATGAAACCATGACCAGCTTTATTCAATACACTTCACACTACATCTAATCAATAAGCTTGTTATATTATGGAAGCTAATTTCTTACTAGGATGGTAGAAAGATTCTGTGCTGAAATTCCCCTCACCAAAGGCAAGATTTTTTTACAAAACAATTTAAGAGTGTTGCATGAGCATTAACGATTCACATCCCTGTAGGATGAGTTTAATACTAAGTGCTCCATTCAAATCGCAAACCCTAAATATGAGTAAGAGTAAAAGAAGTGCTGTTTGCCAAGGCAAGAATCACTGTCTCAAGTGTGTTTGAGCGTTCACCTGAGGCTGCTGAGTTTCTGCTGGAAAGCCTGTGTGAGGTTCTTGGCCTCGTCTTTGTAGCGACTGATGGTTTTCTGTTGAGCGAGCACCAGTCTGGTCAAACCGGCGCTGGAGTTTTTACTGCTCTCCTCCATCTCTCTGAGCCTGGACTCCAAACTCTGCTCCTTCACACACAGCTCCTGCTGCATCGAAGACACCTACACACGCAAAACAATCCTGATAAAGACGCCATATTTATAATGCTACTCAAGGATTTGTACACTGAAACCACTTGTAATTTCGTTTTTTAAATAATTAACAGGCTGTTTGTGTTAGCCCAAAAATGAAAATTCTGTCACAATTTTCCTCATGTCATTCCAAACCACTAAAACTTTTGTTCTCTAAACACAAATGAAGATACTTCCTGAGAACCCACTGACAGTCCTTTCCAGCAAATATGTTAAATGGAAGCTCAAGCACACTTGTGACACACGATAAAACAAACCTTATTGGTTCTCGAACATCAAGAAAGAACATTTGAGATTTTGATTAGCATATTTAATCTATTTTATGCGCATCGATCAATGTTTATGTGAATAAAATCCTAAAGTAAGCCAATTTTAAATCACGAAAAGCGATTGTGTCTCTTCAGAAGACATTAATCTGTTAAAATCCTAAGTTCTTGTGGACATTTGGGCAAATCAACGGAGAGCGGTTGTGTTTTGAAGATGAAGTCTATTTAGTTTGGAGCAACATGAGGATGAGAGAAAGAGGACAATTTTCATTTTTCAATTTAACAGATTTTATTTAAAGTCCCCGTGAACCGTAAGTTGCAAACGATTTTTCTCCAGTGCTGTGACGTATTTCCAAGTGAAACGGAATATTGAACAGAGGGCAGGGTTTTACTCTAGCGCTCCTCCTCTCCATCTCTCGCTCATAGCAAACTAACGGTTTGAGGGGAGTGGTTAAGCGTTTCCCCACCCAAGTTGTGAAACCTACGTCATCAGAAAAAGAAACCGTTCCAGACCGGAAGTAACTTTTCAGATTTTGATTAAAGATTACCAA
Organism: Pimephales promelas; assembly: GCF_988280905.1. NCBI lineage: Eukaryota > Metazoa > Chordata > Actinopteri > Cypriniformes > Leuciscidae > Pimephales > Pimephales promelas. Next base: position 34,188,683 of record NC_142774.1, on the reverse strand, counting down.
GGTAAAACATTTTTTAAATATATTTTTACTTGCACGGATTAATTGTTCACCACAAGACTAGTAATATGCGCTAACAAAGTAAATAGGTTCAATTTTGATTTCACGGGGACTTTAAATGATGTCTGGTTGCACCTCATCATATCAATGTAATTCACACTGATGTTCATCAGGTCATGTGGGTGGATATATGCTAATGTCCTCATGGTTGTGACATCAAATACATATATAAGTTTTCTATAACACAGCCCTTAAAAATGCTTAAAGGTATAGTTCCCCCAAAATGTACTTTTCTTCAGCGGAACAAACACATTTTAAAGAATGTTTCTGAACTGTTTTTGTTCATACAATCAAAAGTCGATGGGGTCCAAAAAGAACATAAAAGAACAGACACAAGCAAAGTACTACAGTAGTCAACATTTGAAGTGGATCAAAAACTTTCAAAGTTATACATGCATTTTGAACAATACTCGTTCTCGTCTTAGTACAACTCTGATCCACTTCAAAAATTGACTACTGTATTTCAGAATATCATCTGTTGTGCTTTTTGAGTGCTCATCTTTTTGAAATGACATGGAGGTGACTAAATGATTATAGTGCCTGTGATGTGTGTGACCTGTTGTTTGGCACGTCTCTGAGCCAGTGCACACTCTTTGCGGAGTGCCTCCATGTCTCTGTGCAGCTGCTGGTTGTCTTGCTGCAGTGTGAGTCTCTCTTCACTGATGGCTGTGCTCTCTTCTCTGGAGCTCGACAGCGCTGACTGCAGTCTCCGCACCTCCTCCTGACAGCGTGACAGCTCCTCTGAATACCTGTACAAGTCAAGCACACAGGAAACTATTATGGACCAGCCTTAGATATACTCTGTCTAGTTCATGAGCGTGTGTGTGTGTGCATGTTCTCACTCCATCTCCATCTTCTTCATCTTGTTCTTCATGCTGTTGAGTGTGAGTTGAGTTTCATCCTTCAGTCGTTCTGCGTTTAAACATCTCTGATGAAGAGCCTCCATCTTCCTCATCTCAGGCTCTCCAATTTGACCCTCTTTATAGACCTACACAATATTTTGATCAATGTTTTTGAAAGAAAAGCTGCATTTTTAAATAAAAATACAAGAAAAGTAGTAATAATGTGAAAAATAACTGTTCCATTTGAATATATTGAAAAAAAAAGTACTTTATTCTTCAGTGTCACATGATCATTCACAAATAAAAAAAGTTCATGGTTGTGTACACCAAGATTCCTTGCTAAATCAATGTCCATCCATCCAAATATACAAATAAAACATTTTTACAGATCATTTGTCTTACATTACATTTTATGTTAAATAGCCACTCACTCCAGGCAGTGCATGATAACCGGTTTTTACCACACGTGTCATTTCATGCCTTATAACACCCCTTAACTATGATAATATCACAGCAACATACAGCCTTACTGCAGTTACTTATGCAAAAGTAAAAATGTGCATTAATTTTCACCTTTTCCAGCTCCTCTTCCACAGCTTTTCTCTCCCGGTGGGCTCTTTCAATCTGTCTCTCTTTATCGGCACATTCCTACACACAACCATAGGAAATATGTTAATATTAGCAACAGTTGCTGCAGTGCACATCTGTACATATGCTGATGATGATGATGATGAATGTGTCACCAGTTGCAGGGCCGACAGCTCCTCAGCCATGCGATGAATCTGAGCGTTACACTGCTTACGAACACTCTCAACCTAATAAAAGAACAGAAAACTATAAGCTACACTCAAAGACAAAAATAATATATGCACTGTGATCACAGATTAGCTGGACGTCAAAACACTAGAATTAGAAACTAGGATGACACTGACAAACATGGTTATGGCATAGTGAAGTCAGTGCAAACTGTTAGGCTATGTTTGGCTGTAGAGATCTAAAGGGTTTGCAGCCGTACGGTTGCCTTTAGTTCAAACTGTAACGTTCTAAATATATAAACGAACGCCTTACTTAAAATTTTAAGTATATTTAGTAAAAGTATAATTGTTTGTTTACCTGCATGTCATGAAACCATTAACCAAATTCAAAGAAACCCAAACATGCAAATGTGTTGTTGAATTATTGAAATGTATGGTAGGATTGTTTGATCGACGCATTTTCTGTCCAGTGATTCTAGCTGGTCTTGAAAATGATTGGCTGGAGTTAAATTAAACAGATGATTAAATTGCTTAACTTTCATTTCAGTGCTTCTAACCCAGTGGCTGTAAGTGGGTTAGAAATAGGATTAAGTGATTTTGAAAAAAATGGTCAAAAAAGAAAGTCCCATACCCAACCTTTAAATCTCAGAAGGCATTGCAAGTAAATACTTTGATGTAAAGGGAGACAAAATGTTTAAGAATCCTGAACTAAGCATACATCGATCCCTCAAGGCTACTCTGACAAAAAACCATAGGGGCTTTCGCACTGGAGGAATGTTCTCAAAGTTACTATAACTCCTGGCAGAAGTACCTGCTTTTTTTGGCATGTTCACACCTCACTGGGACAATTTTAGTTATAGGAACACCTTTTGTGGGGCCTATATTTGTTCCTACGTTAGAGTAGGGTCTAACCCAGCACAATAGGAATTACTAGTGACGCAAATGTATGGTGATTGGCTGGACGCATGCCATGTGAAACACCAGCATTTAAACAAAGTTTATATACTTACTCTACAAACATGGATAGATAGCATTTACCTGTCACCCTTGTCTTGGGTTGAGTTCTTAGCATTGCAAATTGTCGTAGGAGATTTCATCTTATCCCATTTAATGGCATAACTTATACATCTACATTCCATCTCTGTCATCACGAAACTCACGGCACAACAAAAACACAGCTCTGATCACATTATCATCCATCCTCCAGTTTGTTGACGAAGTCGCTGTCGGTCGGCTTACATCACTTCAGAGTTCCTAATGGCCGTGTAAATGCAACCTGGAAAAAGGCCCTGGGGTAGTTCCTATAACTATGGCTATGCCTGAAACATTGTCTAATAGGCTCATTAGGCCTAATTGAACCTGTCTGAGATAAGACTTGAAGCCTCCAGCTTATTATTTTGTCTCCCTTTGCTGAGTTGAAGAACCCTGGCTGTGATCACCTCTTTCCTGGTGCGCAGGGCAGCATCTTGGATCAGCTGCTTCATGGCATCTTTCATCTTCTCCAGCTCTTCTGCTCTCTGTTTCTCCCTCAGCTGAGCCTACAGTAACACACACACAAAATGATGTGAGTATATGAAGTCAAGGAGATGCAGAAGTGAGTATGTATTGGGCCTGTGCTGTGTATGTGGAGCGTGACCTGTTCTCTCTGAAGCGAGGCTTCCTCAGCCAGCTGGATGGAGTTGCGGAGGCGACTGAGGGCTTCGAATTTCTCCTCTTCCAGTGAGGCGCAGCGACCCTGCAGTTCTCCGACTCTCCGCTCCCACTCCGTCTGATTCCTGCGCACTGACTCAGAATCCTGTGTCGCAGCTTTGAGTCTGGAAAACAAATACATACATAAAATAACATCCATATTTTCAACAAGATGTACAAGAAGATATTAAAAGGAAAAAATATATACAAAGTCCTCCTTAAATTTGTAAAAAATAAATCAGGTAATTTAAAAGATTCTTCTACCATCCATTCAGATTCTGAAATGCATTTTCTTTCCCTTTCTTTGGAGGCTGGGCCCATTTTTAAATGGTTATTTTAGATATGTATGTATGTATGTATGTAGGTAGGTAGGTAGGTAGGTAGGGGTAGGTAGGTAGGTAGGTAGGTAGGTAGATAGATAGATAGATAGATAGATAGATAGATAGATAGATAGATAGATAGATAGATAGATAGATAGATAGATAGATAGATAGATAGATAGATAGATAGATAGATAGATAGATTTACTCAGATATCCATTTTTTATAGAGAGACCCGGGAAAAACTTTCTTCATCAAACATTGTGTGAATAGTTTTGTGGCAAATTCTTAGGGTTAATATATTCATATTTAGATTCATTTTCATTTTGGATGCTGTAACCAGGCAGACATCACGTGTTTAAATGCAATAAAACACTAATATTGTGAAATATTATTACAATTCAAGAAAATGTTTCTATTTAAACATTTTAAAATGTCATTTATTCCTGTGATGGCAAAGTTATCTCAGCATCATTATCCAGTTTTCAGTGTCAGATGATCATTCAGAAATCATTCTAATATGCTGATTTGGTGCTGAAGAATCATCAATTATTATTTTCAATGTTGAAAATAGTTGTACTGCTTAATATTTAAACAGAATTTATGTGAAATTGAAAATTTGTAACATTCTAAAATGTCTTAAACCATCATTTTTGATTTATTTAATCTATACAAAATACATAAATATACAATAGTTTTGAACACCAGTGCGCAATACATATAACATCTAACTAGTACTATCACGGTTTCTTCATCAACACAGCTTTCAATCTAGCAGTCACAGTGAAATCACAACTGATAGACTTCACCTGGCCTCTAGCTGGTTCAGTGCTGCTTGTAGTTGCTGTAGTCTCCGGTCAGAAGCTTCCTCTCTACCGTGAGCTTCTGCTGCGTCCTCTTCCTACACCATCACACACACAACATAATTAGGAAACAGACAATAGGGTGATGAGAACACTTACATAAGGACAATTATAGCCACATCTCTCACCTTCCTCTGCATCTGATCCTGCACACTCTGCAGGAGTCTGGTCATCTCCTCCACTTTAGTCGCGGCAGATCTCTGCTCCAGTTTAGCTTGCCTGAAACAACATACAGAAACACAGGCATAAATGTCAATGAACAGAAACATCATACATAATTGTGATTTAATTGTGATAAATTTGACCTTTTTACTACTTTTTATTGATAGCATAGTAGTGAAAAGACAAGGGGAATGGGATCGAAAATGCACAACAATCTTTTAAAATCAGTAAGATTTAAAGTAGAACAGTAAAAAAATAAAAATTCAAATCTCCAAAACAGACCTTGAGTGAACTCAGTGAAGGTTAAGTCATAAAGAGTTGGCCATCTGGAAACGCTACCTGAGTTGGCTGCGTAACTCCTCCAGCGCACTGCTCTGTTCTGCCACCGTCTTAAGGAACTGCTGATTGGTCTGAGTGTGACAGGACAGACATGAACGCCGGCCGGGCATAACACCAAACACACACACACTTCAAGGAAATACACAAGGATGAAGAACAGAGGAGAGGATGGAGGCTGTTTAGAGGTTAAGATGGGATAGGTGTGAAAAAGTTGGGTGTGTGCAAGCTACGCTGCTCATTAAATATTCAAGAATAGAGTAGTGTTTCCCTTCACAACCACTACACACACAGGCTGAACAATGCACTCAAACACTCAAACAGGTGTCGTTCTGACTGGTTAGAGAAAATGTGTGCGTGTGATTAAGACAGAGCAAGGATTAAGCCTTTAAATCCATTGCATAACAACTGAGTGAAGATAGAACCCTCGAACAGCACTAATAAAACCCTTCCAAACAATGATATATCATATCCAAACATTTTCCGAGTAAAAATTAATTTTTAGGCAAAATTATAAAAAAGGGGCTTGATTTTATCCATCTGGATCTGATTGGTACTGATAATGTACAATCACTTGGCTATTAGCACAAAATAAAGAGGGTTTGAAGGGGTCTATTTACCAAATAAATAGATAAATGCACTTGAAATATTGCAATTTATTTGCTTATTGTATTTCTCACTTGTAAATTGCTTTGGATTCAACATCTGCTAAATGAACATGTAAAATGCTATGATTTTATTAAGTGAGAACAAAGAGGCTGCAAAGTGATATTTCAAAGGTGCAGAAACTTTTATATTACATTGTGAAAGATCATGAAAGATTATTTCATTAGGAGGAAATACGCACAATAAACCAAGACATTAACTTTGGAAAGAAAATACAGTAGGATTAGATTTTAACCAGTACCGAGGCAGTCTTACCGATTCCAGCTTCTGATTGGCCAGCTGGAGCTTCTGTGCATGTTGTTGCATCTGTGCAAGCTGATTCTAAAACAGCACAGTGATCGTCAGTAAGAGCATAGACAAAGTATTTCAATAATTAAGTAATGTGTATTATAATAAGCTACAAGCCATAATTAAGCCAATATTTTACAGCCAACAGCTAATATTGAATTCATATATTCATATAATCTGTCTCGGCATGCCCTCTGGTTTATAT